>NW_028297119.1:34939-334939 GCF_055798465.1 Pogonomyrmex barbatus
GTTGTTTGTTTGTTTGTTTGTTCGTGCGTGCGTGCGTGCGTGCGTGCGTGCGTGCGTGCGTGTGCAGTGCGTGCGTGCGTGCGTGCGTTGCGTGCGTGCGTGCGTGCGTGCGTGCGTGCGTGCGTGCGTGCGTGCGTGCGTGCGTGCGTGCGTGCGTGCGTGCGTGCGTGCGTGCGTGCGTGCGTGCGTGCGTGCGTGCGTGTGCGTGCGTGCGTGCGTGCGTGCGTGCGTGCTGTGCGTGCGTGCGTGCGTGCTGTGCGTGCGTGCGTGCGTGCGTGCGTTGCGTGCGTGCGTGCGTGAGCGTGCGTGCGTGCGTGCGTGCGTGCGTGCGTGCGTGCGTGCGTGCGTGCGTGCGTGCGTGCGTGCGTGCGTGCGTGCGTGCGTGCGTGCGTGCGTGCGTGCGTGCGTGCGTGCGTGCGTGCGTGCGTGCGTGCGTGCGTGCGTGCGTGCGTGCGTGCGTGCGTGCGTGCGTGCGTGCTGCTGCGTGCGTGCGTGCGTGCGTGCGTGCGTGCGTGAGTGCGTGCGTGCGTGCGTGCGTGCGTGCGTGCGTGCTGAGTGCGTGCGTGCGTGCGTGCGTGCGTGCGTGCGTGCGTGCGTGCGTGCGTGCGTGCGTGCGTGCGTGCGTGCGTGCGTGCGTGCGTGCGTGCGTGCGTGCGTGCGTGCGTGCGTGCGTGCGTGCGTGCGTGCGTGAGTGCGTGCGTGCGTGCGTGCGTGAGTGCGTGCGTGCGTGCGTGCGTGCGTGCGTGCGTGCGTGCGTGCGTGCGTGCGTGCGTGCGTGCGTGCGTGCGTGCGTGCGTGCGTGCGTGCGTGCGTGCGTGCGTGCGTGCGTGCGTGCGTGCGTGCGTGCGTGCGTGCGTGCGTGCGTGCGTGCGTGCGTGCGTGCGTGCGTGCGTGCGTGCGTGCGTGCGTGCGTGCGTGCGTGCGTGCGTGCGTGCGTGCGTGCGTGCGTGCGTGCGTGCGTGCGTGCGTGCGTGCGTGCGTGCGTGCGTGCGTGCGTGCGTGCGTGCGTGCGTGCGTGCGTGCGTGCGTGCGTGCGTGCGTGCGTGCGTGCGTGCGTGCGTGCGTGCGTGCGTGCGTGCGTGCGTGCGTGCGTGCGTGCGTGCGTGCGTGCGTGCGTGCGTGCGTGCGTGCGTGCGTGTTTATGTGTGGTATGTTATATTAAAAATAATCTCGAAACAATTATACTTTAATAAAGTATAACTACAATAAAATGTTTCGAGTTTTACTTATACAAAAATAATTTTGTTATTACTTGTATGTCATCGCAGTTGTTTGCATAATTTTAATCTCATCCTGAGATTAAAACACACATTTCTAATCAATTTTTATTTGATCACATTCCTAGTTGGAAATAAAAAACTCATTCGTCCTTATACAAGTTAAAATAAGAATGCAACTACATAATTTTTTATAACTTACATATAATATGTATTATATTTTGTTCAGCTACACAAGAACTATTATTTATACGTTATATTATATTCTTATATTATATTTCTTACCTCATCCTTAATTATTATACGATTTATGAACTACTATAATACTGCACCAATATTAGGAATAAGAATAGATAGACAAGTACAAATCTGTTGTTAAATCTGTCATATATATTTTAATTGCCTAGAAAAAATTCTCCGTTATTCGATTTTTAAATTGCAGTAATCATTAATAAAATCATTAAAATTATTTTATTATTATTTACTAAGGCAAGCGTTTGTTGCGTTTTGGTAAAGCCATAGTCCATATATAGATAACATTTGGCGATTTAGTCTGTAGTACAAATCTAAAGAGAATTCCATCTATTTTGAGGACTCTACGATGATTGAGGAAATGTCCAAGATCTGAAACAATACGCTGAACAAGTATTCATATATTTTATAATTAAATTGTATCAATCTGACTTCTCAAAAATATATGTAAATAAATTAAATATTAAGAAAATATATGATTATATAATTTAGGATTGTATATAAATGATAAACTATGCTATAACTCTTTGAATTTATTTCATTTAAAAAATCTAGCTTGCTAAATTTTTCTAGCAAATCTAACCTGCTTGCCGAGAAAATGGTCATGTTTCTCGTTGTAGATGAATTATCTCATAAATAGAAGAAATGTATACTAAAGGAAACAAAAAATAGAGTGAAAGTTGGAGAAGAGATGGGAAAAAGTTTTTGGATGGCAAGGGGAGTAAGGCAGAGATATCCAATGAGTCCGATACTATTTAGTATAGTGATAGCGGATCTGGAAGAAGAATTGGAGAAAGTTAAATGGGGAGGAATTATGGGAAGGATTGGAGAAAGTAGGGTCTACTCATTAGCGTACGTGGATGACATAGTGCTACTTGCAGAGGATGAAGAAGGGATGAGGAGGAATATATGATGGGAAGAATGGAGGAATATATGGAAAAGAAAAAACTGGACTTTGAACGTGAACAAAACTAGAATTATGAGATTCAGGAAAAGAGGGGGAAAATAGCAAAGAGAGATTGGAGATGGAAAGAGAAGAAAATAGAAGAAATTAAGGAATTCACGTATTTAGGATATAGGCTGCAAAGGAATGGAGGATAGGGGGAGGAAAAGAAGGCAACCATGGTAATGGGGGAAGTGTGGGGAAAGAGAAAGGTAGGTAAGAGAAGATTAGAAAAAGATTGGAATAGAAGGATATGGCTATTCGATAGATTAGTGTGGACAGTGATGAGTTATGGTGTAGAAATTTGGAGGTGGAAAGAAAGGGAGAGAATGGAACGATTGGAAGAAAGATATTTAAGGTGGGTATTTGAACTGGATAGAAGAATACCGGGATATTTAGCAAGGGAGGAGACGAAAAGAGGCAAATTGAGAGAAAGAGCGGGAATAAAGCATGGGAATTCGAAAAAAGACTGGAGGGAAAAGGAAGTGAGCTGACTAGGCTATGTTGGGAGGAAATGAGTGAGAGGAGCAAAGCAGGGAAAGCGGGCTCTGATTGGAAAAAGGAAAGAAGAAAATTTTTTGAAGACAGAGATTGGGATATAAAGGAGAGAGGTGAAGGACGGAAGGGGACATGTGGTTCGGGGAAATTTTAAAAAAGGATAAAGAGAAACAAAGGGAAAAAAGATTACAGAGGATAAGAGAATCTAGATTCTGCAGAGGGTATGGCGCAGTAAGGACGGTATTTCGGAATATCTGAGGAAAGGATAAGGGGAGAGCAGGTGGAAGAGAGTGATAAGATTCAGATTAGGTAATGAAATGAGGCAAGGAGTACTAGGAAAAGGTGGATAAAAGAACTTGTAGGTTATGCGGAAGTGAGGAAGAGACATGGGAACATGTGTGGGAAAGATGCAGGGCGTGGGACACAGGAGGAAAGAGTTGGCAGGAGGTGGTAGGTCGGATATTAGGAGAGAAGGGAGAGGGAGAAGAATGGATGAGGAAGGTAGAGGAAGAGAGAAAGGAGCAGGAGGTTAAAAGAAAGACGGAAAATAGAGCACAGAACAGAAGAGAGAAGGTAGAAAGGAGGGAGGGGGTGAATGAAGGAATGAATGATGAGGGGAGAGAGAGTAGAAGAGATGGAGAGAGAGAAAGGAAAAGAGTGAGAGAGAGAAGGGAGAGGAGTGTATGGGAGAGGGAGGGCGACCGTGGGGAAGGAAACGGAAACATGCCAAAAAGAGCATATGCAAAAGGAAGTGGAAGTCCCCCGGCGTGTGTGTGTGTGTGTGTGTGTTCTGATAGGGAGAGGGGCAGAGTGGGAGAGTAGGTTAAGTCAGTAGGTTAAGCTAGCATAAGTTATTGATAAGGTTTAAGCTAAGTCTAGACAATTTAAGGAAATGGAAAGCGGAATTGTAAAGCGGAAGTAGAATTTAAGAATATTGTAAGGATAACTATGTATATATAAGAGCGTAACCCCTAGGGGAATCGCTAATAAAGAATTATTATTATTATTATTATTATTATTATTATTATTATTATTAGAAGAAGAAGAAGAAATGTAAAATGAAAATGAAGAAACAAATAAATTACTTGCAAAATAATAGATTATGGTGCACAAACATCAGTCACTCCGAAACAAACCAACTATTAAACTCACTGCGAAACTCAACATCGTTGACCGCCAATTGGATGTGTGGAAAAAAGCAAGCATACTATCTCACTTACTCTTTCGTTTTCTACTTTCTCACTCTCATTATTATATATCACTGCGAAGGCTGTGGAATCTTGAACTCGATAGAGACCTTTTATTAATAATCAGTCAATTAGAATTGTGACATAAAGAGCAAAGAAGTTAGAGATTTAACCAATTAACCAATTTTACACGAAACATATTGTACTCTACCTGCCAATGATTCTCTGGATCCTACGGCGACCCTAACTTATCGGTCTGATGATCCGTTGGGTCGATAAGATTAATAATGATAAATACATCTTATCGAAAAGGATATATTAGTAGTAATTTAAAAACATTTAAAAATGCTTGAATTATTGATTGCAAGTAATTGTACGAGAAGAATACTCGATTAATTATTAGGTGTACAAAAAAGTTCTGAGCTTTTTTTTGTAAAATTCAATCTTTATTCAAAAACAAATAAAAAAATATTAATCAGCGAAATATTCCCCGTTTGCATCAACGACCTTTTACCATCTTTCGGGTAGCTTGCGAATTCCTTGACGATAGAAGCTCACCGGCTTTGAAGCGATAAAGTCATCAATGCATTTTCGTATCTCTTCAAATCTCACGAAATGTGTATCAGCCAAATGATGTTGCAGCGACCGGAATAGGTAGTAATCGGAAGACGCCATATCTGGGCTATACGCCGCGTGCGGGAGAAGTTCCCAGCCTAACGCAAAGATATGGTCGCTTTCGCAACATGTGGTCGAGCATTGAAGCAAGATCACTTTACGACGTCCTTGGCCAGTAAATGGCCTCTTTTCTTCTGATGCATCGCCCAAATTGGTCAATTATTGTTGGTAACGGTCTGCCGTGATTGTTTCACCCGGTTGTAACAACTCGTAATACACCTTTCCAATCCCACCAGATACAGAGCAAAACTTTCTTGGCGTGGATATTGGGCTTTGGCGATGTCGAAGGTTGACCAGGGTCAACCTATGATTTTCTACGTTTAGGGTTATCATAAAGAATCCACTTTTCATCGCCTGTAATAATTTTGTGTAGAAAATCTATTTTCCGGAATTTTGAAAACAAAGTGAGTGCAGTGTCACGCCGACGATTTTTGTTGTCTTCACAATTCATACGGAACTCATCTGCCTTCCTTCTGAACCTTTCCCATCGTATGTAAACGTACGAAAATAGTTTGCTGCGTAACGCCAAGCTGTTCTGCAAGCTCCTTTTCAGTTTGCGCATAGTTTATATCCAGCAGTGCTTGCAATTCGTCCGTTTCAATCTTTTGAGAGCGTTCAGAACGCGGTTTATCTTCAAGACTGAAATCTCCTTGGCGAAATTTTTGATACCATCTTTTACATGTAGTATGACTTACAGCATTCTCTCCATATGCAGCACAAATCATTGCAGTGGCTTCAGCAGCATTTTTCTTCAGATGAAACGCGAAGTGGATGGAAAATCGAATATGCTCTTTTGTTATTGCCATCGTGAACACTACTGATTTTTGAGGTTATGTGCATCAAACGCCAAACCGTATGGCATTTTAGAAGACCAATGCGCTTTAAAACCGCAAAAGGGCGGGAAGATATATAAAATTTAATTTGTTATTTCGATTGTATGAAATTTAAAGCTCAGAACTTTTTTGTACACCTAATACTTAGCATAACTTATAATTCGAAGCACAACATATTACGAAATATATGTTTATATAGAGAAAAATCGAAGAACAAACAATATATTGATGTTACGTCCAGTGGACTCGACGATTCTTTTCTTTCCCCAAAAGCGTTATTAATAATATTTTTTCTTATACAAGAATATTGGTTTCAACCTTTTATTAATAAGATAAGCAGACACAAAGCAAGAGAAAGAGAATTGTAACCGCTCCGACTATTCAAGTATATTAGAATGAGATTTTTATTTAATAAGAAAAGAATATTATTAAATATTATAAATCCTCAGGTTGGATCTGTTGCAAGTCTGTATATTAAGCATAAGTATACAACGTGTCACAATATCTAATACATCCTGTCTTATCCCGCCTAGCTACCCCACATTTCTAGAACCAACATCTCTCCTCTACAAGAATCAGACTCTGGCCGGCCTGTAAAAACGGGGGGGCTCTTCTGGGGCCACTCTTTTCCATTTTTTCATTCAGTAAAAAGGCTCATTTATCCGGCACTATTTTTCTAAATTCTTTTTTAATGTGGGCCAGCATTTATCAATCATTATTTCTTTTCAATTTTTTATTCAACTAATAAATTAGAAGCAGTGAGCAAGTCGATCTTTCAGAAGAATACCCAGACTCATTCTTCACGATCTTAATCTCGATCTTAATCGACTATCAATAAATCTTTTGTTAATAACAAAATAATTTCATTTACGATTAATTTTTATTCTATCTTCCCTAAAGCTACATCTCTCTTTTATCTTCTTTCCTCTTATCTATTTTTTCTCCTTCTCTTATACCGGTGCGGACTACTTGGGACCTCCGAATTTCGTTGAAGGCTCTCAAAGGTTCCCGGTCGCTCTTACCTATCTTTCTCTCTCTTTCTTATCCTGATGTGGACTATTTTGGAACCTCCGAATTTCGTTGAAGGCCCTTCCGGCCCTTCACTCTTACCTACGCATTTCTTTCCCTCTGTCTCTCCTAGTTTTCTTTTCCTTATTCCTGCCAAATTTCTTTTTATTCATTTCTTCCTTCCCCCTGTAGTGAATCAAACAGAAGTGCCGTCTTCTAAAATTCGATAATCTGATTGCTTATCAAACCGACCCCGTCGTCATTATGGTGGTGGAGCGGGCGTTCAGAGCCACAAAAAAGCGAAACGAAACAATCTACTGAACCGCTACCGTCAACTTCTTCTACCATCTTTTTTGAATCTCTCTCTCCTCTTCTTTCTCAATTAACCTCTATTATTCCTTCCTCTGAATCTCCTCTCGACTCACTTTCCCTCGAGTTTTTTACCGATCCCGCTGGAAATCCATATTATGCATTTGACCTCGAATCTATCATCAACTTCGAAACTTTATTCCTCGATCCTTTATTCTTCAATAACGAAAAATCCCTGTTTCCTAATATTGACATAGATTTTCCTGAATTATTTGATCTTCCAATCCCTCCTCTAGAACAAATTCAAGCCTACTTTCCTCCTTAATTTTCCATTACACACACACACACACACACACACACGCACGCACGCACGCACGCACGCACGCACGCACGCACGCACGCACGCACGCACGCACGCACGCACGCACGCACGCACGCACGCACGCACGCACGCACGCACGCACGCACGCACGCACGCACGCACGCACGCACGCACGCACGCACGCACGCACGCACGCACGCACGCACGCACGCACGCACGCACGCACGCACGCACACACGCACACACACACACACATTCACCCACACCCTTCCATCCACACCCACCCACACCCACACACATACACACACACACACATTCACCCACACCCTTCCATCCACACACATACACACACACACACACACACACACACACTCCCTCCACACACACACACACACACACACACACACACACACACACACACACACACACACAATTGAATAATGTCCTCCGTTTTTATTAATTTAAGTTTATTCTCAATATATTTTGTAATGTATTATCGAGGGATCATCGCTTAATATACTCTTACACTCACACTCTTCCTACTAGAAATCCTACCCGATGGCCGCCGAACGATTATAACACCCGCGATAACACACATGCACACTACTCGCTTACATTATTTCTCTTGCTTCTCAAAAACATGTACAACATAACCATATACATTAACCATATCAAACATTTAATTTTAATTTCTCTTTATTTCTCTTAAAATCCCTCGTCTTATTCCCTCCATCCCATTCCCACTGATCGCATGAAGTCTATTCCTGGTAATAGGAATTAAGTTTCTTGATCAGAAAATGACCAACCAGCGCACATCTGTGAAATAGCGTCATAGCATTCTCGCATCGCTAGTGCCAAGACTTATCAGTACGCTTATCAGTCGGACTCGAGGAATCACGTTTCGAGAGAGAGTAGCTGTTCGCGTCCTTCCAAGTCCCGTTCGCAAATTTTAATTCTTAAATCTCAATTTTTAATTTACTCCGGGCTGGAGGTAACAATGATAAAGATATAATTTATGCATTTCTTACTTAATTAGAAAGAGGGAAAAGAAAGATGGAAACAAATAAAAAATATTAGTATGTTTATTTGTTATTATTCTTCTTATTATTCTAGATTATCATTAAGGTGTCCATTTCGATGCGCGCATATTTATCATTAAATCTTATCGACTCTGTGGATAAATCAGGCTGATAAGTCAGGGTTATTGCAGAAGCCAGAAAATATTGATTCGCTAGATCTTACAATGACCTTGACTTATCAGTCTGATAATCCGCTAAGTCGATAAGATTAATAGTGACATCTCGCGACAGACATTGCAGCCGTACAAAGACAATGACGATAATGATAATGACGTTTCTTAAAATAAAAATTTCCAAATCGGACTTTGCGTAGCAATATCTCCGCTCATAGAGCACATAGCTGAAAAATAAAAATACTTTTATTATGCAAGTCGAACTCAAGCTATCAATTAAGTCAACTTAAAACTTGATCGATTTAATCGTTATTAAGCTCTAATAATTTCGGATGCTCGCATTTCGTCGACTCGCGTAAAGTCACACGGTAATGTTCTCTAATTGACTTGATACCCGAGACATTACCGTGTTTCCTGATACAGTTAAATTAATTATTAATATAATTAAATAAATTGTTGCAAAATATATTGTATATATTGTAAGTCAATTTTGTTATTAAACCATATCATACATCTTATAAGGATGAACGAAATATAAAAAATATTCTTGCAAGCGAAACATATCAAATAAAATCTTATTTGGATCAAGGACTATTATAATCAATCAATTCAAGATACTGGAATATTTTTTTTTATATTCTTACATATTCAATAATATGAAAAAAGAACTATGAATATAAAAATCATAAAAAAGTGTGCCAATACTAATTTATAAAAAATAACAATTACATTTATACCTCCTTTCTTACTCGGGAGCTCGCACCATGCCTCGTGCAATCTCTCTCCTGCTGCGCTCCAGGAGGATTTTTGATATATTTGATCAGTGGTGTTGGGAGGATGTCATCGCTGCGGTTCGACTTGCATTCATCGAGATCATCATCTCTCTCTGGAGTATCAGTCGTGAGGATTCGAGAATGTGTATATATATTGTAATGTGTGTATTGTATTGTATTGTTTAACGTGTTATTCTAAACACGTTATTGCAATAAATGTCACCACATGCTTCAGTAATCAAAAGGATAAGATGCCTGCTCGGTAAGCTGGAGATCCAGTTTTGATTCCTGATTGAGATGATATTTTTCGCAAAAATAATAATTATGAATTTTCACGATTGATCTTAGTCGGACCTCTGCCGTGACGTACACTCTTCCTTCTTACTTGGGACAATCTACAACAATCTTTTAACTGTTCAAACTTGACAACCTTATTTTGTCAGACATTAGAATTTGACACCCTCGCAAAAACATACCAGAAAGTTTTATATACAAATAGTAATACATACAATAATTATATATGAATGATACATATTATATTATCTTATATAAATTATATATATTATACATATTCTACATATTATATATATTATACATATTATATTATCTTATATAAATTTCTATGTTGACTATATGTTAATAATAAATAAGAAATATAAATAATGCGTAATTATAATTCTATAACTAATTACAGTCTTCTATATAACATGTTTTTATATATATATTTTAATGTTATAATTTTAATGTTATGTTTTCTGATTTATCCGATGATTTATTTACGCATAAAACACGATAATAATGTATGTATAAATTGATATATATTTGATATTGCATTAAACGTATTCATTTTCACAATGTGAACTTATAAATATAACATGAATATAACAGGAAATTATATAATACATCCGTTACAGTATATCATACGGACTTGCGTCTTTTTTTGTTCAAAATTTCTTTGACAAGCTTGAATGAATTCTTTGCAGTATAATAAACAAAAAAACAATTACATAAACTTATGTCCAAAAATATGTGATATATCCTCTATTTAATTGAATTCAAATAATAATACATTGAATTATGGATTGCTGCATTCTTTCAAAAGTTCCAAGAAAATAATAATTGATTTTACAGACATAAAAAATATTTCTCTCTATTTCTATTTCTATTTTCATTTGCAAGTGTATATATATTAAGGACATTACGTATTTTTTATAAACTAAAACTTAATATTGATCAGATTTTATAATTTTTTCCTTTATTATGAGGTAAAAAATTTATTTTCAAAGTTTGTCAAAAAGTTTGTTTTCCAAAGAAATTTGGAAACATACTGTGTATTATACTGTGTGTTTAAAACTCATATTTTGTTTTTAATTTGCACAATAACATTTTTATTCTATACATATGTAAAGCAATGAATAAAGAGTACAAAATAATATATGCGCGCCTATATGTATGTATCTTTTGTTGTTTTTTTCTGTAGAAAATTGATGATTTCTTTCAGGAGCCCATATCTTTGAAGTTTATGTTAAGCTACACGATGGACGACGAAACTATTACAGAAATGGGTGAAGTGGAAACATTACCTCTTCTATGAATTTCAGTGAGTCTGTTATGAATTCCATGCAGTGCTGCATTCATACTCGTCGTGTGTGTCCTTAGTAGATTGAAAATAGTATAAGAATATTCCAATTATCACAATTTAATTATCCAAAAATATTAAATTATTGTTAGATATTTTTTATATTATTTTAAGTTAAGAATGCAAGTAGCTAATTCCTTTATTTTAAACAATTTGTCTATTTTTGCTCTTTCTTTCAATCTCTAGTCTTATGGTTTCCAAAACGAAAACATTTACCACATCACTTTCTATTCTTACAATTACATTCATTTGTCATGTACAGAAGATTCTTATTTTAATGATATTTGTGCAAAATAAAAATCTTATTTCGTAATTCGTATATATAATAACATTTTTATATGTAAATTAACAAGTGGCAAATGTAAAATAATGAGAAAAGAAATATTACGCAAGAAATATTAAGTTTATAATATTGAACTTTAATTAAAAATTAAGAATTAAGGAGATATAGAATTTTAATTTTAACAATCCAAATAAATTAAATTTGGAAACAATCTTATAATTATAAATTATATATTATCTTAGAATAATGAAGAAAAAAAGTGAACGACAAAATGTATGAAATTTCACTAGAAAAAGAAGAAATTTTTAGGGATACTTTCTCATGTTATGCCAAAATTATAAATAAAAGTAATGAAATAAATTTATGTGAATATGATTATGTAATGTTATGTTTTTGCACCCATCTACTATGTATATCCACAAAATATGTTTCTATCCCTTTCTAACAAACTTGTTCAGTAAATTCTTGATATTACAATAAACAAGAAAATTCATTTAAGGCTGAATACTCAACTAAAAACTCCGTGTTGACAGTGGTAAACACAGCGTCGCGATAAAAATTAAAAACTTATTCATTTTTGTTCATCTTATCTATTCTTATCATCACTTGTCCTTGTCTATCTTTATATTAAGATGCTGACAATGAAATTTTTTATTGCACCTAATTTCATTATTATGATCACAATCGTTTAAATGTGACTTGTCTCGTACCAAATACAATAAATACATAAAAATAGATGACAGGTAAAATTACTTTTGAATTTTACGTAAATGTTATGTAAAAATATATTTTTCATCTTTTCTGTCAATGGCTGTCAAACTGTGTATTTTTCTTTCCGAATTATGACTATTTACTGACTATCAGGCGAGAAAAGAATAATAGCCGTCCATTTTCACATTTTCATTTTGTTTTGCGATCTCAAATGTCATTTTAGTCCAATATTTTTTATTTACAAATTATATGTAATAAATTTCACTATATTATTTCTCGCTTATGATCACAATTCCAATGTAACCGCAACGATCAATCAGGAGCCTTAAGTTTAAGTTTGAAAATATATAGAATGAAAGTTATCCTACTATGTTTGCAAAGTTATCCTATTGTCCTCATTTTCTGAATGTTGTAAAAGAGCATTTTATATGTAATTTATATGTAGCAATCTGTGCGTATGTTTAATGAAATGCGGGGTCTACAATGCGAGTCTTATAACTGTATTACGTCTAGTAGACTCCACGATTTTTTTCTTTTCTAAAAAACATGATTAATATAATTTTCATTTATAAAATATAAGAATATTGATTTCTTTTCTTCTATTAATAAGATGTATTTCGAGAAGTAAGAGAAAGATTTGTAACCGCTCCAACTATTAAAGTATATATTATAATAATCTTTTTTTAAAGGAAAACGCAAAGAACTTTTTTTTATTAATTTTCAAGTTGGACCTGTTACAAATCCGAATACTGCACATACGACAAGGATGAACAAATAATGACCTAATACCTAATACCTAATGTAAACAACCCTTGTACCCTACCTCAGATTTCATGCTGTCGTCATTTCTCTTCAACAAAGAATCAGACCCTATATAAATGGAGCTCTTTCCAGGCCGCGATAGAACATTATTCATTAATCCCTTATTAGAGTCACATCGTGTCATCTCATTCCCAGTTCATGTCATTCCCAGTCAACGTTTTTCGATTGTAATTTAGAGTCAGTGAAACCTACCAATCTGAAACAAAGACAACTTTTTGGGAGGAAAATGAGACTTTAACGAGTTTTCTTCACGACAACTCCCTTAATCAAGAAGCAGTAAATCCTCAATTAAATTCATATTAATTGAGGTTGTAAATTTTCGGATTTTCTTTCCATTTATTTGGTTTCATCTTTCTAAGATGAAACTTCCCTTTTCTATCTTACCCTCCGCTGTGAACTTCTCGAGTTTCCGAATATCGTAGCAGGCCGTTGAAGGTTCATGGTTGTCGAATAAGTCGGCGAGCTAGCTCGCTCTCGCTCTCGCTCTCGCTCTCGCTCTCGCTCTCTCTCTCTCTCTCTCTCTCTCTCTCTCTCTCTCTCGACTACCCATCGATAATTTTCGAAAATAGAAACGATAATATAGATCCGATGAGATACGGTAAAAATCCGCTTCGCTGTAATAATAGCCTTTTCTTACTTTTCCAATTACCGACTTTTCTCGCTATGCGACGCAAAGTTGTTTTATATTTGCTTAGACGATTTTTTTCTGTGTGTTCGAACGGAACGTTATCCTTCAGAGTATTCGCAGATACAACGAATGAATTTTTCGTCCGCCTGGCGTAAGAAAGAGATGCGCTGATTTTTGTTTAAATAACACAGCGCTTTGAGAAGACAGATATTTTTCTTACCGATCGAACGTTCTGCGATTTTTCTCGCATTAACCGAAGACATTCTCTTCTTCATTGCGAGGAAATTGCGCGACTATCGCGAGAGAATGCGAGTACAATACTTTTATACGAAACTTCCGGAAAAGGATCTGCGTGATACATAAACGTAGTTCGCCGTATCATCGGGAAATATGCACGTGCGAAAACGATACTCGTCGGGAGTCGATTGTTTCAGATCCACCAATAAATATCCGCGGGTGAGACGTAGCGTGATACGCTTCCTCGAGGAACTTTGAATCGTTCGGATAGACTTGACGAGCGAGATGACGAATTTGTGCGCGATTTCGTGGATTTTTGAAAACTACAAAGTAATTCGCGTTGAATGATATATCACGTTATCCACGTGATGTTATCCATGAAAGAGCTTTTGCATGATGAGAATTACGCTGAGATTATTCTTATGATGACTTCCGTTGGTAAACGCTTCGTTCGAGGACGATTCCCTCATAAGATCGTCAATTATTATCAATTTCGCACGGAATGGATCGTTAGAATAATCTTCCGGACGTGGTAATCCCTCGTGAAATCCGATTGCGGAATCTCGTATTGAAGCTGCTGATAAACATCCTGCCACTCGGCGTAATAAAACAAAATTCTCTTAAAATAGATATCTGACATAACGAGTAAATGACGAAGAAATCTCTTTACAAAGATTGTTTTCCCGCATCCCGTCCGCACACGATGTCCATGGATGTTTCCAGCGCACATCCATTTCGCGAAATGAACGTCTTGCGCGTCGTACTTAGTTTAATAAACAATAGAATGGGACATTTGAGATTCTTGATTTTTTTTCTCAGAGACATTTTTGAGATTTTTGAGATTAGCTTACTCGCGGAAGGGCCCCTCCGCGGCGGGGGTGTGCTCGTCAGCATCTTCGCGTAACGAGTTCATACTCGACCGCGACAAGCTTCGCTCGTATGCTTGTGGGAGCGTTCACTGCGAAAGCACCGACGCTAACGAGTTTGTACACGGTGCTCCTCGAAAGCTAATTCAAAGAAAAACTTGCTCGCAGAAAAAGATTGAATACTTATTTGCGGACGTAAAAATTTATACTTTTTTCTTTTACAAAGTATTTTATTCTCCATCGAAAATTCAAAATTTTTTCTGTATAAAAAATTAATTTTAAAAGAAAGTTATAGTAATATAGAGAAAAATTGGGAATTTAAAAAATTTAATTTTACAAAAGGTTTATTATACTTTTTCTTACAATTAGAAAAATAAACATTTTTATTACATTTTCTCTTAATAACTAAAAGTAAACACAAATTCACATTTTTAATTTTACAAAACGTTTTCTAATCAAAACTTCAACTAATAAATATTTTTCGAATTACATTTTTCTCTAAAATTTAATCACTAAAATAAAATAAACTTAATTTTTACAAACATATTTATTTGATATACATATTTACATTTGCACGAGGACGCGGAAAATCCGAACCTTAACTTAACTTAATTTTAAGTAAATATTATATCACGTAAAATCGTACGGATAAAAAAAGCGAAATAAATCTACGTTTTAATAAAACTGAAGCACATGTTTTTACTTCGTTTCGCGTTATTACCTCGTGAAACGCGATGCAATGAATTGCTTTAAATCGCAGATTTATCTCTTCTCTCTCCTCTCTTTCTCTATTTAATGATAAATTATAAATACTGTAACGGTATATCTTTCCCGTCGTCGCGGATTAACTCGCCAGTGCCAGGATTCGGGAGAAGGGGGGAGATCCGAGCTTATGAACAACACAACAATTAATCAAAATATAAAATTTATTGAGAGCCTAATCATATATACAAAGGATAGGTGAGTGCGTGTATGTGTGTGGGTGTGTGTGTGTGTGTGTGTGTGTGTGTGTGTGTGTGTGTGTGTGTGTGTGTGAGCGTGTATGCGATGTAATCAGGCGCAGTGTAATGTTCCGCACGATAATATTTACAACGGTAGGCGGAAATGCAATGCTTGCGAAACGAAGTAGCGGTATCTACAGAGATTGTACAGAGAAGCGGAGCGATAGCGAGAAATACAGAGTTCGCAGGAGCGGAGTGACGGTACGGAAACAGAGTAGTGGTAGCGATAGATACTGAGCTAGCAAAAGTGGAGTAGCGGCACTTACAGAGGCCGCAGAAGCGAGGAGCAATATCTACACAGATCGCAGAAATGGAGTAGCGGTAGCGATAGATACGGAGCTAGTAGAAGCGGAGTAGCGATATCTACAAAGATCGCAGGAACAGAGTAGCAGTAGCGAGAGACTTACAAACTAACTAGAGATACGGTGCAAGAGAGAGAACGCAGGAGACTTACAAGCTAACTATGTACAGTATATACAAACCCAAACGAGGGCAGTCGCGCGCGCGTGTGCAAGCACGCTACCGGGAATCCCTGGCTTCGGAGAGGTAGTACTCTTCTCCACGGTAGCGTCAGGAAGTCGGGAAGATCAACGCCGGTGACACCCTGGCTTCGGAGAGGTAACATCTTTCTCCATGGTTGAGGCAGAAAGTCAGGAAGACCAACGCCGGTAACATCCTAGCTTCGGAGAGGTAACACCCTTCTCCGTGGTCTAGACAGGAAGTCAGGAAGGCAAGGAAATCTCGATCGAGACTCGAGAACACCCTGAGTGGTCTCGCTCGAGACGGGAACTGGTGCCGACTCGTCCGTCGAGCCGGCTTATATACCGCTCTGGCTGCCCCTACCTTTTCAATTTTCCTCGGTGGGGGGAGTTCCTCACGGCGGGGATTACACGGGTAATGGCGTTCGAAGAGCGCCAGGCTGATGGTCGGCCCTAGTAATAACTAGTGTCGGCCCTAGTATAACTAGTGACGGCATGCGTGCCGTTACAATACTGTTAAAATTAAGCAGTCGCAAGTTTTCCAAATTTAATTTGAGCCTCTTTATCTTATATGTTTCATATTTGCGTCCGTCCGGTATACGTACCACGTACGCGTACCACGTACGCGTAAAATTTCGGTCCGCCAGATACAAATGCCTCGATGAAGCTACCACATCCGTAACTTTCGAGTTCGTCAGTCATATCACTCAAAAAATTACCTGTACGCGGTTCGTATTCGTTGGGGTCACCGCTGCTCATATATATATATATATATATATATATATATATACAAGAATTTGTATCATAATATAATATGCGCCAGTCTAATTTTTTCAAATATTCGTATAATTTTAAACGCGCCTGTGCCGTCGTGTACGCTATCACATTAATTATTAATGAAGGTACCATCGCTTCGTTCTTTAACCGCCATGAAACATATATTGCATCCTTGTTGATGGGCAATATGCCGACTATCTCGTATTCCGGGCTTGACAACAATTCGGCGAAACGTTGAGGGATTTTTATTATTTGCGTATTCGGCAAGTTACTTCGCTGGATGAATTTTCCTCAAAACGAATTGAGACAGAGTTTGGCGACGGAGCGTAAGCCGGAATTACGTACGATGTTGTTTTTATCAAGAATGATACCTTCGTTGTTGCTTCGTACTTCTTCAGGTAACGTTCTTTAGCAACATCGTTCTCGCATTCGCTCGGCCATCCACTCGCCTCTTGTTTTAGTTGTAAAAAGGTGATGATACTCGCAAACAATCTATCCTGTCATGTTTCGAGATTATATCGCGTGGATTTGTATTGCCAAATCTCATCTACCCGTGTCACGAGATATCCTTTTTCGATTATTTTGCGTAATTCACAGGACACATATGTGCCCTCGAACTCACGCTCCGTAGGATCGTCGTGAGTGCACGCATTGTGAGAAAATGTTTCACAGCATGTACGACAAAGAGCGAATAATAATTTATCGCGTAATTTACGGTAATTTAAGCGATACGGCAGTACCGGATGGAAAAGATCACGCGAGGGGAGTACGAGACCCTCAACTAAAATTAAAATTTGACGCAATTCCAATTAAACGTAACGGTACGTTCCTGCGCGCTCGGTATTCTTCCACGGTACGGACGCGGGGACGTGCGCTCGTTGTTGCTCGTCGGATGCCGGGTTCGGGAGAAGCGTTGCGGCCGCCGGATTTTAATTAATTTAATAATTTGTGACGTCTTTCGCTACGCGGTCGTTCGTTGTCGTTTTTCCGCCGATCGCTTTGCGATGCTCGTAACGCGATTCGCTTGCGGATATGATGGATGCCGGGGGTCGTATCGGTAACGTGTTGCCAGGCAACCGGATCCGTGCGTGTGCGTTGCTAGGCAACCGTCGACGCTGGCCGTGACACGTGGAGCGGATGTCGCGGGAAAGTCCGAGAACACTCCGACTTTCGGGATGAGATGGAGCGACAATGCTGAGAACGCTCGGTATTGTCGTGAGGAGAAAAATCCGAGAACACTCCGATTTTTCCCGAGAAGGGAGGAACAAGAATATAGAGAACGCTCGGTATTCTTGTGGAGCGAAAAATCTGAGAACACTCCGATTTCTCGAGAAGAAATAGAACAAGAATACGGAGAACGCTCGATATTCTTTGAGAGAATCTTCTCTCGCTGTTCTGATCGGAATGGTTGTTTGGAACGGACAGGTCGGAGGAGCGGATAGGACTGTGTCTTTTTCACAAAATTCGTCGGGTATTTATACCCGTCTCTGTGCCACGTGTCAACGTTTAGTTAGTTAAGCGTTTGTTAAATAAAATAGTTGATCACGTCGTCGATGCGTGACAGCTCGCCGGCGCGCGTGTGTCGGTCGGTCGCGATCGGGAGTGTTCGGGCGGCCCCAGATGGTGCGGGCCGCATTAGCGCGCGCTAGCAACGGAGCATCCGAAAGATGCTCCGTTACAAACTATTGCATTCCTCGCCTACATAAATATCTGGATGACCGATTGGAAAAACTCCAGTCTTGAGTACGTATGGGTATAGAGAACATACGTCTATATAGCGTATCTTCTCGATACCTGAAACCTCGAATCACGATATTGCCGGTGCGTCTGTCAAAAAATGCATCACGAGGATCGAGAGGCGAGATTTGTGCCATAGGGTGATTCTTAAGAAATTCTCGTATCTCTCGATTCTCGCGCATTTTTTCATCAAAAACGCACTCCCACTCTTTTTCCATTAGGATATATTCCTGACGTAACCGCCAAGACGTTGTAACCGTTCGTTCATAACGCGTGTTAATCGTATCTTTAAAATTCGAGGGTTTTATCGCGATTTATTGGATAACAAGACGGGCATCCGTGAAAAAAGCATCCATGAAATTGTAAAACATGACATTGCGTCTCATCTCCATTCTCGCATTCGTAACACCCATCGACAAGCATGCTTTCTGCTAATCGATATTCGCGTCCACGTCCCGCGTGAATTATTCGATAATCGATCTCGCATTCCTTCAAAATTAGCCATTGCACGGCTTTGCGCGACTGATTATCTTCAAATCTATATCCACCCGATGGAATTTCCTATTTTTTCTTCGCGCAAAAAGTTTTTCCGAAAAACTCTCATGCACGTTGAAGCGATAGTTGTACATTCCTTGAATGGACACACGTTTCCCCGCTTTAGGAATATTTTTCTGAAGGCCATGCATGCTCGTCGAAGGATATCAACGTCAGTGCGACAATATTCAAGTATTTCGCGTTGAAAATTAAACATAATATTTTTTCTGTCATTTTCGCGTGCCAGGCAAGAAAACGTTCGTATTCCTCTGTTTGCATTGTTTCGGGCGACTAATAACGAACATCCAGTAGTGGATCGACATATTATATATTTGATTATCAGCAGTATTAAATAAGTGAGGAAAGACATCTTTGTCACAAGTATCCGGTAACCCGAAGGCCTTCGGTAATTTTGACAAACGCATCGGCATATAATTAATACTGTCGATAATTTCATACGATTTGCTGATAAGATAATACCATAATTTTTTTATCGTTCAAAATTATACGAGGTTCTAATTCGGAATAATTTTCAACAATGTACCGAAGGATAAATTGTGTGTCGAATGATTTTGCGTTATGCGCTATACAAATGATCCGAGTAAAATGTTTCGTAGGGCGTTGCAAATTCGACAAATTGTTTTACAGGATCCTCCCGAAAACAAATTCGCGTACTCCACACCAATCACAACGCACCGACAAATTATCTATCTCCGCGCACGAATCGCAAATCTGTTGCGCGACGCAGAGACTCGTTACGTGAATTTTTATATCGGTTCCCTCAAGCGATTGATCTTGACGCGTCTCAAAATCATAAAACATGAAACATGCCGTTCGTCTTTTTTTGCGTTCCCGCTCACCCGCATTATTCTGCTTGCTCTCTCTCGTAATTACAGAAGAATCTCGGATTCAACAGCGGAGGATCTGTCTTCACGAGAGAAAGGTTGCATGTAGCAAAGATGATTTAGCGGTTTTTGCGAACTGCAAATTTTACAAAAAAAAACGGCACATTCGTGTTTTTTTGTCGCTTTACAAACTTTTAAAACTTGATGTGATGAAACTGAAGTGAAGCACGAAAGAGTTTAACTCAGAAATAGTTTTAGGTAGCGCAAGACGCACTATTTATAGGAAAAATTCTATCTTTTCCGTACGGAAAAGAGACTTATAAAAAATTATAGAATTATTCTGTAGTTTCAGGGAAAAAGGGGGTAAGAATGTTATCTCAGCCCAAGTAATAAATCATTTTTTCTTGTAAATTTGTATTCCTTGTATCTAGACTAGACTTGACCCTTTTTCGATTTCACCTTTTTTGTTTACTAACGCATAAACGGTGTCAGACATATATCACGTTCAAATGAATAGTTATTTAAATTTGAGGAAAGTTCTCGCTTCTTCAAATTTAACATTTAAAATATTTTTTACTCGTAATTCTATATTTCGATAATTTCTTCTTCTTGAAATAGTTTTTGTATGATTTTTTTCGATGATTTTTTTTTAATTTTCTCATCTAATATCCAAGCATGTTCGAACGTGATCGAACTTGCAATATTCGCTTTATTCGAGAAAATTCTTTTCTTATTGAAAAAAGAGCAGCATCAAATTATAATTTACTCGAATGTTCATGTTCAATTCATGTTCAATTTATTTAAAATTTGTCTCATCTAACATCCAAGACACACGCGTGTTCAAACATGATCGAACCTGTAATAATTGTGTTATTCGAGAAAAATTTTTCTTTGAAAAAGAGCAGAGACAAAGTAAAGATATGCGTTTCTTCTAGAATCTTCGGTTTGACTGTATTATTTATAAAATATACTTTTTTTGTTTATTTCGAAGGGAAGGGAAGATGCTATATAAGTAGGTATTGCCGTACATACCTATACGGTACATTGCTTCACTCGAGTATATCGACATTCGAAAATATTCCACTTCGAAAATATTCCTCCAAGTTTTTGTTTGTTAAAAGTGAACATTTATTCAAAATTTTCTCATCAAGTAATATAGCCAGACAACAAGAAGCTGCGAATCCCGCTAAAGTAAAATATATTCAAGAACTCTAAAATTTTGTTGCAAAATGTGCAACAAAATTTGTTGCGCTTTCTACGACATACCTTCTCAATACTTCTCATACGAAGAAATTACACGTAGGATTATAATTATCTAAGGAGAGTATCTTCGAGCCTATCAATTGAGTGATAATTCTACAGAAAGAATCAACTTTGATCCGGACACGGCATCAATTGGCAACAATTTCAAGAGAGTATTCGGGACATGAGCGCGTACTTTAACGGAAGCAACAAAAGCAAAGTAAATACTATCACATTTGCAAACATATTTATCAACTTCACCTCTGCCTACGAAGCGAAAGCTGTATTGGTGATGTATAAAGAAAATGAAAATTTTCTTAAAGAAAGCAGTACTGAAAGTATGCAAGCAGACTCGAAAGCGGAGGAACAATCATCGTTGAAAAAAGGAAAATTTACTCGCAGTTGTAATGCAGCAAGCTACTTTTCAAGGAATGGAGAATATCATCAAATGTATCGATGCTCGTATAAACCAACTAGCATCTGTCGTCGATACTATTAATGAGTGCGCATGCTATTTGATCAAGGAGATAGAACTATGCCTATCTAACAATTATATCGCCGATATCATCAAACTCATTCTCCGAGGCAACCAAAAGGATTTCGAACTTGCTGTGAGAACGCAAATAAATAATTTATCATTTTTGGATATATATGTTAATATGTATTTTTAGAATTAATTACACTAAAATTTAAAGAAATTACTAATATAATTTTAATGAAGAGTTATAATTTTTATAATAACTGAATCATGTATTTAATTTTGTAACAAAACATATTTATATATATGTGAAAAATGTACAATAAATTTAGCTTATACTTGATAATATAAATTCAAATTTATGTCGTTTCTTTATCTTTCCTTTTATCCTACATTTTTCCTTCCCTTTTTTGAAAGCCATTTATGCGGATCTGCACGAACGTGTTTTTGTATTGTCTCTTAGTATCTCTGCTTTCTTGACTCACACGTCTCTCTCTCTCTCTCTCTCTCTCTCTCTCTCTCTCTCTCTCTCTCTCTCTTCAGTATTCCTGCAAAGTTATCGTCGCATCGAAAGAAAATTTTTTCAGCTCGCGTTTGTCATAGGTGTTGTAGCCCGAATTACTTCTTATATTATTTTTTTCCATATTATATCTTATCCTCACGATCATTCTCGAATCTTGGAATAGCCGGTGCTATGGAAACGCCGGCCGGAAATGCAAGCATGCAAAAGCAAGTCCGCAAATTCCAAAGCAGAGCGCGAACGAGGAATTTGCGAGAGCGCGCCGTTTTGACTATATATGATCCGATTTAGAATTATAAGACGACACTATTAGAATACAATAAAAACGGTCGCTAAATCACCGAGAGCGGGCAGTCACAATATAGTAACAAGACAGTTGTACTTCATCATGGCCAGTCATTATCAGTAATAGCGAGATTCACCCGAAACATTGTCAAGAAGCCGTATCAATAAATCAGCTACTTAACGAAAGTGAGTAATAATATTTGGCCAGAAGAACCTTCCACCTACGATCCTGTTCGGAGTTCTAACTCCTAAGACTCAGAGAACCTGACTTTCCCTAATTACAATCTTGTAACCCAATACGGGCTACAACATAAGATAAAAGCCTCATATAACTCCAAGTTCGTCATCGTCAGAAACTTCTAGTACGAATCTATCCGTTCCTGTTTTCCTTCCCCAAATATCATACGATCGGTAAATAAGTCTAACGGCTATTACATTCCGAAAATTTCTCGTCTTCAAAACGTTTATACATTTCCTTCATACAAAAAATGTCAAACGACTCGAGAAATTTATTTCGCTAGCTTTGAGGTGCTGAATAACCTTCTGTCCTAAGAAAACATGATTCATCATATCTCATATGCATGTAATAACAATCTGCAAAAAATCAATTTTCTTCTCCTCACTCCATCCCTGGTGTCACAAAAATCGCATTCCATTCTCGTCAAGTATATTCCTTTCACACACCCGCCATCTTTCTTTTTCGCAGACGCCATTTTGTTTTCGGACCCCGAACGGTCCCAGACATTTTCTCCCTTTTCCCCTTCTTTTTCATCTGGCATTTCGACAACCAAACACACATAGGGCACTATGGGTATAGCCGGGCAACTTTGGCTAATCAGAATGCTCCCACTAATTACGTAATTATCATCTGTCACGTCCATCGACCAATCAGAACGCTCCATTTCCATGTGACAGTTTTTGACAGCGGGAGGCCACGCCCCTGGCGTCAGTGAGGAAGTGGTGGGAGTTTGTTTTTACGGGCCATGGCTATCCATATACTACTGGCGCCATAATTACCACCATAATTACCGCCATAATTACCGCTCACGATTCGATCCGAACCATTCCGAAATATCGGATTGTGACAGTATAAAAAGCCGTCTTCTGCTGTATCAAGTCAGATATCCTTTGGATCACGAACCCACTCTTACGAGTTGATCCGCTCCGCACCTATAAAGAGACGTAACAAACTCGAGATGAGGATATCCCGCCGCCACTCCATCTGAAAATTCCCGGCGAAGCTTAGGTCTCCTTTTTGATTTGACCTCCGCTTTTCGCAACCGAGAAGAACGACTACGAGTTGGGATATTCCCTGCTCCGTTGAGAAATCGGTATCCGATTGCTCATAATACCATTCAACCGAATACAAACCAAGCGAATCGCTGAGGTGAGGGCAATCCGCCCGAGATATCCTGGCCAATCGCACTCTCAAAATAATCGAATCAGCGCGCCCTAATTTCGACAGGCTCAGGATTTATGGTCGTCGATTTATGTCACTGCGTTCGCGACAACCCGCGACCGTCTAGTTAATCACCGAAAAAACTCGCGGCCATACTTGTCAATTTGTGTTCGGATAGATACCGCACTCTGGCGATCCCACCGATATATGAACGTCCGATCTCAAGTATATGCACTATCCCTCGCGTCGATGTAAATTTCACATAACAACCTCGATTGTTAACACCAGTAAAAATTTGTGAAATTATTATTTTCTTTCTTTGTTTTATGATTACATCTTTGTTATATTGTTGCTTTTAACTCATAATAAATTTCATTTATTATTGTTACATATAACTCCTAATAATTATTTCAATTAACCGAACTCGTGCGACCGGCGAACTATTCCGCGCTCGAAATAAAAATCGATTCGAATATGAAAAACTAGTGCGTTTTAATATCTTCATTATTTTATATATGTATATATATGTATATATATATATATATATATATATATATATATACATATTGCATATATATAGTAGCATATTGTCCACTTTGGTATACCTACCGCATCGTAATATAATTCTCATAGTCCGATTTTGCGCTTTTTGTAATTTCGTCAATTTTGTTTCTTCTATATTAATTAATAACATCGCACAATATTCAAATATTCATAAAAATGAAGTGCGATTATTAGAGAGAGAGAAGAGAGAGAGAGAGAGAGAGAGAGAGAGAGAGAGAGAAGAGAGAGAGGTAAACTGAGTTATGGAATGGGCAAAGAAGATGATCTTGATTTTCACGGACAATCTCAAAAGAATGCAGCACCGCCTCCAACAACATCAGCAACCGGTAATAGGCACGACGGAAAACTCCACGCGGCAGAATTCGGAGACGATACATGGACAAACTTTAAATTCAACACACAAACACCCGAAACGACCTTGTTACGACTCGATTCCGATATGAGCAAGATTCTTAATTCAACCACCCCACGTAAGTGAGAAATGGAAATTGTATAAAGAAGTACTTTGGCTCTCCATTTTGATACATCGCAAAAGGAAGATTCGACGCGTAACGCCGTCGATGAGAACAATTCAGATACGCGGGAAGGAGACATAGCGGAATCGATGCGCGAATCACAAACGCCAAACAAATTTTCTTATTTTGACGAGTATATAAGTAATATACTACGGATCGACTCTTTGTGTAGGCGTGAACGGCAAAGCGTCGAAAAAATATTACAAAATGTGTCGAAAAGTTTTCGTGCAAAGGCGCGTTTACTTTTGAAACATTTAACTGAGCTGTACCCGCGAGAATTGCTTGGGACGAAGAAGGAATCGTGATTATCGACGGTAACGTTATAAAAGATTCGATTATCACGGAACTGACAAACGATGCAATGCGCGAGAGAAAAACCATGACAGCAATAGAAAGAGATCAATTTGCGCGATTACTGCGTACGATAAATACCCCGGCTGTACTCGTAGGAAATAAGGAATTGTTAGCACATTTGTCGAGATATTATCACCACCACGAGCGAGTTCCACTTCGAAAGTACCGACAAAACTTTCAACAACAACGACGATGAGGAGGAGAGTATGGTGCATAAGAAAGAGACAAAAACCGATGAAGCAAGACCGATGAAGAAGGGCGAGCGAATTGCGCATTGTTTTATTCGCCTTGTTTTCATAAAGCCAATACCCCTATAACGTTCATGAAAGATTTTCCATAGGCGAGAAAGAGACGCTTACTCGATTGGTGTGAATTGAAATGACCAGGCTTGAAAATTTGTACTACGATTCAGCGCATTATGCGAGGTATTCGGCAACGGATAATCTGTTGCGTGCAGCTAAATTCTGCAGCCGAATTTCTCTCGTAAAGAAGTAGCTCGGTGGCTTGAATCGCAAGACGTGTACACGCTGTACCGTCGAGATGAAAATTTCCACGATTATGTTACAACGTGACGAATCTGTGAGAGGCCGATTTGATCGAACTCCGTAATCTGAAAAGTTACAACGGCGGATTTTCTTATCTTCTTGTAATATCGACATACTTAGTAAATTTGTTTAGGTAGAACCGTTGTGAGATAAAACGAATAATTGCGTGACAAGGGTCAAAACATTCTTTCAAGAAGCGATGATTGAGAACTCGTATTTACAAACCGACAAGGGCAAAGAATTTATCGCGCGATCGTTGCAAGATTTTCTGAAAGAAAGAGGCATACGTTATCGAGTAGCTCGCAATCCGGACATCAAAGCTGCCATTGTTGAACGCTTCAATAAAAAGTTGAAGGAGCGAATGTGGCGCTATTTTACGCATAAAAATACGCGGCGTTACATCGAAGTGTTGCAAGATATCGTGCGCGCTTACATACGAATCACACTCGTCATTCGTTCATCAGGATGCAACTGGCGGCCGGTATGAGAGAAAATACTCGTATCGCACGCGAAAATATGGAGCGGGGTGGGGGGCGTAAGAGGAGAGAGAAGGGGACGCCGAAAGTAGTAAAATAAAAGGCTAAATTCGATGTTAACGATCGTGTCAGTAGAGCAAAAGCCAGTTTCGAGAAAGACACGAAGCGCGGTGGAGCGAGGAGATATTTCGAGTTTGTCGCGTTCTCCATTGGCGAAGACCCCGCGTGTACGAATTGTGTGATTTATCGGGAGAACACATCGATGGGATTTTTTATGAACAAAAATTAGCACGAGTCGATAAAAATTTGGCGGAAGAAGAGTTTATCGTAGCGTGATAAAAAGCAGAGCGGTGCTAATAAACAGCTGCAGTTAGTTGGCGAGGATATCCCAATAAATTCGACAATTGGATTCTCGCTTCGAATTTAACTTTTCTTCAAGATGGAGGAAAAGCAATTTTTCATGGTTCTTCCGAGCAATAGCAGAGAAGTATTTTTCAGGAAATACATGCTTCTTTCACCACACAAACAATTACCTCATAGTGTACATTTATTCGGAGAATGGAAAGTCGCGTTTAGCAAAAATTCAATTTCCCTCCAGTCTTTTTCATGTATGTCGAAACGATAATAAGATTAGATTTGCCAATTTGAAGAGCGTAAAGGATGAGAAGAATGTTGATAAATTTATGGTGAAAGAATCACACTTACAGTCAGGTGTTATGAAAATAAAGAGGATCTTATCTATGATTAATAGAGAGTACAGATACGTCGATTCGTATTTTAATTTCGAACTACAAAAAGGCTCTGGTGATAATATCCTTATAAGCATCGAATGTGACGAAAATTGCAATCTCGTTCATTATATAAATCTGCCAGCTAATATTTTTCAAATTGGGGAAAATCAATGATGCCAGCCTTTTTTACCATTACAAGTTACTTAATTTCAATGATTTAATTCCGTTTTTCAAACTCGGTTTTATCGCCGGTGGAGGATTATATCTTCCTGAATTATAGAACTCTGCAGTCTATGACACGGTATCCGATAAAATGTACGTTTATTGCGATATTTGCGAGCCTTACATCGCGGCGATACGCGAAGTCCGTTTCTTCGAATCGTTCCAGTCGAACCCGGCTGTAATTACAGGTACGAATCTAATAAAATATTTCTCCACTCTGCAATATACTCCATTGCGTCAAACAAAATTCCGTAAAATTGAAATAGATATAAAAGATCATCATGGAGAAAAAATACCATTCGTATCCGGAACGCTGATAGTGACATTACACTTTAGACGTGTTCGTTAATTACCATTTGCGGTAGAAAATCTACGAAGCTTTGAGAAAAAACTAATCCTAATAAGCGGAATTACGATGGAATACGAATTTTACGAAATGCAGAACGATGGAGATAGGGGAGGAGGAATTCCTCGAATTTTCGTCGATTTAACTTATCAGCGTGGTCATGGGATCGGAAGTTTCCTCAGAGGATTATTTAAAAGAGTACTTCCTTATCTAAGCAGGGCAATGCGCGCAGTCGGGAAAGAAGCTTTACGCATCGAAATTGGCGTGATAGAGGATGTTGAAAACATCCGTTCAAGGAAGCAGTCAAAACGTGACTCAAGGAATCGGGGAGAAATCTCAAGAGAAAAGTCAAAGAAAATATAAGTGACTTGAGGAAGGGGTCGGAATATAAAACATCCGCGAAAATACGAGTGGCTCAATTTTCCTTTCGAGGGCACGACGTACGCACCGATAAATCCGGGAGAAGCACGATTCGTAAACGCAGACAAATCGATAAAAAAAAGAAATCATCGAAAATCGGCGTGAAAAAAAACGATTAAAAAAAATCATCGAGCAGGAAAGCGGAAAAAAAATAAAAAGGCAACGAAACATCGACGAAATAGCGGGAAAAAGCGCACTGTATCCGATATATTCGCTTAACCGACGTGAGTGCGATTCGTAAATTTCGCTCGAGTGAATATGAAGATATCCTTTCTTCATACTCACTCGAGCGAGTGTTTAAAGAGCGAGCTCGACTTTTTCAGTTTACCTCCTACTCAAATCAGTATCGAGAATTCACAATGGGTTTACTACAAACTAGTAACCTCGCTCGCGGACGACGCACTTACAGAATTTATTGTACCCGAACACGGCAAAGATCTAGATCTCACGCATACTATGCTAAGCCTTCGCGTACGAGTGGAAAGTTTATCCTGGAACATTAGCAGGAGGAGGAAACAAAATAGGCCCTGTAAATTACCTATTACATTCGATGTTCAACCAGATTGATGCGTACTTCAAAAACTCGTATCATCCCCAAACAACGCCTACGCGTACCATCGAAGCGTTAAATTATTTTTCACCGGCAAAAACTTTCCATCTGACTTCTTGATTCTCATCTGACGTCTATGGGATACGTATCCGGTTATATGAACGCGCTATTAGAATCGGACAACCCTAATCAAGCTCTCGTGAGACGCGCATGATACATCCAAGGAGAATGTTCGCTAGATTTAATAGGCCTTCATTGCGATGTCTTTAATTAGGATAAATTTTTAATTAGCGGAGTAGAGATTAGAATGAGATTCATTCGCTCGAGAGATGCGTTTTGTCTCATGGAAGGCAATTCAACGTCGAAAATACATATTCTAAATTCTGGTTTGCTCATAAGAAGAGCAAAAATAAGTCCTGCAGTGTTACTCGAACATGCGAGAATGTTGTAAAACAACTGCAAGTATTCCCTGATCGATTCGAAGTTAAAACATTCACGATTCACGCCGATAGTAGGAGAATCGATTGATAACGCGATACTCGGGCAACTTTCGAAGCGCATAATAGCCTGATTCGTCGATAACAAAGCGTTTAACGGTGACAGAAAGCTAAATCCATTTAATTTAAAAAATTACGGTATAAATTTTTTCTCGTTATATGCTGATGGCGTACAAATTCTAAGCAGACCACTGCGACCATATTTCTCAAAAGATCAGTCGCTTTACATCGAGGTTTATAACACCCTTCTCTCGGGAATCGGCATCCTTAGAATGGATGTGAAAATGGATTTTCTAAACGAGGGGAATTCTATAAGCAGAGAAAATTATGCCAAAGATTTCACGCTTTTCGCTTTCGATCTCACTCCCGATCTATCGGCAAATTGCGCGAGACATTGTCAGACATGGAAGTTTACGATTAGAGGTGCGATTTGAAAAAGCTATTACCACAATGATTAATTGTATCGTTTGCGCAGAATTCGATAACGTATTAGAGATCGATTCCTCGCGTCAAATTATTGTTGATTTTAGTGGATAAGATATACTTGAATTTTTCCCCCTTCCACCACTATCTACTTTTCATTTCTATTTCTCCGAAAGCATAACGAAAAATAGCCGCAGTTTTGCTTTAGACGCAAACGTCGGACAAAACAGATTGAAAGTGCATTCTACGCATCATGGATACAGTTATCGATATACAAGGTTTCCGTGACGCTGAGAGGAAATTTATACTGAAGGAAGTGGCGGTTGTCGCCGTTAACGAAGCATTCATAAGCATTGCATTATGTTGCCTCCATATCCATTTGTCGAATTACCTGAAAAATACAGACGAGAAAACAACTGGCTATCGAAATCACGGAATCGAGTGGTTTGACGGAACAATTAATTCCAATACGAAACTACGTGAAATTGCACGACAAGCGCGTTACATATACACCAAAGGCCGAGAGAAGGTACATTATTTGCAAAACGCACTTGCGAGAAACGTATATAGTCTAGAAGGAATCTCTCTCGCATTCAAAAACCTATTGGAAGGCGAAGAGCATGAATTACGCTGCAGTCATCACGAGTTTCATCGAAATTCCGACAAATTTCATTGCACGTTATCATCGCACTGCATGCAAATTGAGATACTGGATGCAATCGCAAGAAGGAAACTGCGACAATTCGACAAGATAATTCTTTTACCGATGACAATGATACAGAAAGCGAGGTTTTTACGATAAAACGAAATTTCCCGAATCTCATTACGTGGAGAAATAAGAGATTAGAAACAGAATAAGCGAGGTGCGAACAAATAAAAGCGGAGAAAGAAGATCTATCGAAACTTGGGCATGAAAAAAAAGAAGCTCCTACCGTCCAATCCTCGCAAGAAGATAAAAATATAACGACACCGACAGGAAACAATTCAAACATCATTCCTCTCTACGAAAGATGAATTCGTTCGAAATCTTACGAGCGTTGCATCACCTCAATGTCGGATATGCGGATGTGTATCCTGCCGACAGAATCCCGAATGTGGACGAAGTCGACGGTCATTGTCGCGAACATCGATAATCACGATCGTCCTGAATAATACTGGGTTGCTTTCTACATAGACAAGCAGAAAGCACGTATTTTGATAGCTACGGATTACCGCCCTTGGATTCCAGATTCAATCTACGACTCCGACGAAATTCTACTACTTATAAACAGAACATCATGCGATTACAGGGCACATTTTCTCAGACTTGCAGACTTGCAGAATATTGCTGCGTATTTCTTTATTATTTGTCTCGCGGTTATAATATTAAACAGTTTCTCAAAATATTCAGCGAAGATTACAGAGATAATGATAGGCTAATCGTACAATTATTTCGTAAAATCTTTCTTCATGAAAAAAGGAAATGCGAAAATTCTCATGTAACGTGTTGTCATATACAAATTTGTACTTTTAAGAATAATTAAACATTAAAGAAACACTATTATGAATTGGTATAATATGTATAATGATATAATAATAAACTTAATTTTTTTTGTAACATAAATTCCAATTTTTTTGTCCATTTTACTTTCCTTTCCCGCTGATCTAAAATCAATCTTAGCTACACAACTCCAAGCTAGCAATATCTAATCATTTTTCAAATATTTTTCGTTTGTTTGCCATAGAATTAAGGAAAATAATCTCGCTAGTATATAACTTCAAATGTTAGAAAAATCTAAAGTTTTACATCTAGAAAATTTTTTCAATCCACGTGTTTGTCATAGGATAAAAGCCTCGTATAACTCCAAATTCGTCGTCGTCAGAAACTTCTAGAGCGAACCTGTCCGTTACTGTTTCCTTCCCCTAAATATCATATGACTCGGTAAATAACTCTAACGGTTATTATTACACTCCGAAAACCTCTCGTCTTCAAAACGTTTATACATTTTCTCCATACAAAAATGTCAAATAAGTCAAGAAATTTATTTAAATTCGCTAGTTATGAGGCGTCGAGACACCTTTCGTCCTAAGAAAACGAAAAATTTATCATATCTTATACATACGTAATCAAAACCCACAAAAAATCAATTTTCTTCTCCTCGCCCCATTCTTCGTATCACAAAAATCCATTTCATTCTCCTCAAGTATATTTCTTTCATACACCTGCCATCTTTCTTTTTCGCAGACGCCATTTTGTTTTCGCACCCCGAGTGGTCCCAGACACTTTCTCTCCCTTCCCCTGCTATTTTGTCTGGCATTTCGACAATCAATCACACACATGGGGCACTATGGGCAGAGCCAATCATGCGCCGGACAGCTTTGGCTTCAGCCAATCAGAACACCCCCACTAATTACGTAATTATCACCTACCACGCCCACTGATCAATTAGAACGCTCCATTTCCAAGTGACTGAGTTTTTGACAGCGGGAGGTCACGCCTCTGGCGTCAGTGGGAAAGTGGTGGGAATTTGTTTTGATGGGTCATGGCTACCCATATACTACTTTCGCCGCTTTAATGAGATCAGCGCTTTTTTATCTCTGGCAGAATTCGAAGAAATTCAGAGATATTCGGATTTTGAACGGCGGGAGCGCATCTCATTCTCGGACGCACTCGGCGGTCTTCAACCGGAAGGCGGAATGGCATGGGACGCGTCCCACGCAAACAATACGACCGTCTCGTAATTAATTCACGAGATTAATTTGAAATAGATTAAAAGTGGCACAAAGCGGCCTTGTCCGACGAATCATCAGTCGGGCACCACTTGGTAGCGGATGGACGGCCGGTTCATAAAAATATGCACTGTTTTAAAATCAAGGATGAAATGATTGGGAAAAGCTTGATTAAAAGGGTCCGAAGTTATTGAAGAAGAAAAGGACAGAGTATGGCAAGAAATAGCATTGGAAGGTATATGAATTAGAATCGCTGATAAGTAGTGTGATGAAAAATGAGATAAAGAATATTGTGTCAAAACTAACTGCTGAATCCAGAATTATTGAAAGAAAGAGCTATAGTGGAGCAAGTTAAAACTGCAACTGAAAATGCAGTGCTAATCATTATTAAACCAAAGAAAAAGAATAAGGATTTCTCTAGCGAAGTAACAAAGAAGAATATTAAAAGTGTGGGATTTTCAAGAGAAGAGCAAGGATTATCGTTAATACTGTTCGATGTATTTCAAAGAATGCTTCTACAATTTTGTGTTTTCGTATCGCGTCGTTAAGCAGACTGCTGGCCGATCCTCATGCCTTTCCTAACGCTTTCGAAGATCACGCATCTCATTAGTGAGAATCACGCATATATGTAGTGTTTGTATTCATGATATCTATTTATCCGCTGATTGCCTACAATCTCGGCCATCCTGATCGTCCTGGTCACTTTTTCTAAGTAAAATTCACTAACAAATAATTAACTTGTTAGTCAAATAGTTAAATCCGACTATGCGCCACCATCAGCCTATTATATTTTATATACACGTTCATACAGTATACAGATATTACAAAAATAATCACAATCCTTCGTCATCAATATATTTTGCTTTATCATTCGCATTTCATAATTTCATGCGGTCAGCTAACCGTTCCAGGAATCTGCGATACCTGAAATCCCTCGATATCTTTGATAATATATATCTGTCATTCCTTAATATTTTATTAATAACATAGGGACCTTTAAATTTTGGTATCAATTTCTTATTCACATTAAGAGTAATGTCGACGTTTCTAATTAGTACATAATCTCCTACTTCATATTTAGTTTAGCGCGTTTATGTCTCTTATCATATAAGGACTCGTTTTGACAATTAGTAATATTATTTGTTTTTGACAATTAGTAATATTATTTGACGCATTATCTCGTAGTTTCTCTAAGTTTCTATAATCGTCGGAGTACTAATCGATCACAAAGCATCATTAGCCTGACCCCGCTGCTCAATGTCAAATAATAAGCGCCTTGAGCTTTCACCAGTGGATCGGCATGTGGTATTATTTAGCACTAAATTCTGCTAGATTTATTACTTGGTTCCATTTTGAAAGGCCTTCTGTTAATTTCGAAAGCATTGGCATAAATCTATTAATTCTTTTCACTTGCCCGTTGACACAAGGAATATCAACGGCAATTAATATCGATTGTATCAATTCCGTTTTAAAAAAATCTTGAAAATAATGAGACATGAAACTCGTATCCCTGTCGCTTATTACTCGATGCGACTTACTGTAATATTGAAAGTAATTTTTTAAGTGTCTAATGGCTTCATCGAATGTATTTTTGCAAGGATACAATTTGACAAATTTAATAAACGCATCTACTATTACGAACACATATTTAAACTCTTTGCTAGTTTCTTCTAACGGTCCATATGATCGATGTGAATCGCTTGAAACGATAATCTTCCTTTCGATATGCTATGTAAATAACCCTCAGGCTTCCACTAACGAGACTTTCCACTAACGGGCGAAAATTCAGCACACTTTAAACAATTGGCAATATATATTTTAACTTTCTGTCGCATTTGAGGAAACCAATATATCTTTGAGATTCTATCGATCACTTTATCAAGAGCAAAATGACTCAAATTGTCATGACGTGCGAATAACATTATTCTCCATGATGGCGGATACGTAAAATAGTAACTTCTTATTTTTATATTTACGGTGAACCAATCCATCGCGCAACTCGTAAAACTTATCCTCTTGTTGCTCTAGTCTGTTGGTTCGATTCTTCTTTATTTCATTATCCGCGTCTTATTTAATAGCAAGTATTCGCTTAAAAGTATTTGCTTCAATTACCATTACATCATGACATCGAGTCAAAGCATCGACATGACTCATTCGCTTACCGGCGCGATGTTCTATTTGATAATTATATTGCTGCAAGAACATAGCCCATCGAGAAATATGCGGGTTTATAGTTTGCTTATTCAATGTCAGACGAAAACTGTCGCAATCGATGATAATCTTGAACGGAATGCCGAACAAATAGATATAGAATTTTTTAATAGCATAAACCGCGGCCAGACATTCCAGTTCGAAACTGTGATATCGCTTTCAACGGAGTTGTTCTCTGACTAAAATAAAGAAAAAAACGGGTCTCCAAATTCCATTGCTTGTTTTTGCATCAATATTGCAGAATTAGCACTAACGTCACAGTGCAACTCAGTATCTAATTTCAGAGAATATATATATTCGCCAATATCGGTTGTTTAATTAACGCCTACTTTAACGACTCAACTAATTCATATTCAGCTCGATCAAACTCATACCAATCCCCCTCTTTTTATCAAGTCATATAAGGGTTTAGTCAAATTCGGTAATAAAATTCGATAAAACGTCTAAAATAACTTACTAGCAGACAAATTAGTGCTGCTCCGTCACATTACGTGGAATCGGGTAATTAACGACTGCCATTAGCTGTTCCCGGATGTATTTTTCTTCTCAATCAAATAGTCCAAATAAGTGATTTCAGAACGCAAGAAATAACATTTGTCATATTGGAATTCTAACCAATGTTTTCGAGCCAAATGAAATACTTCTCGTAATATTCGTAAATGTCCTTCCATCGTCTTAATCGCAATTAATATGTCGTCGATATAAAGCAAAATTTGCCCCGTTCTAATTAAGGCTCAAAAACCTTATATATAAATCGTTGAAACAGCGCATTTGCGAGTCTAAACGATATTTGTAGGTACTCATACTGCCCCAAGGGCGTTACGAACGACGTATATTCGATGTATATTGTATCTTGAACATACGTCGTTCGTAACGCCCTTGGGGCAATATGAGTACCTACGAATATCATTTCCGCCATTTTTACATGGTGAAATCCATGTTTTAAATCTAGACTACTGAAAATCTTACGATTTCTCAGACGATCCAAATGATCGTCAATCAATGGAGTAAGAAAGTTGTCTTTAATAGGAAAGTTGTCTTTAATTTTATTTAATTCGCGATAATCCATGCAAAGTCGCAAATTACCGTCTTTTTTGTTGATCAATATGATTGGACTCGCATATAGCGAGGTGCTCGGGCTAATCACTTTCTTCTCTAATAAGTTCAGGATCACTTGCAATTTTTCTTTTTCGACAAAAGCTAACCGCCTAGGGCGATAACTAATCGACACGTCATATTTTAAAGTAATTACCATTTCAAAATCGTGTACAGCGGCGTCAACGCCCTTCGCCAAATATACGTCCGTATGAATTCTTCTGAGCTCCTCCGCGATACAATAATCTACTTTCGAATCGATATTTAAAAGATGAAATGATTCGGGATTCTCCATGCAAGCGATCGACAACAATGGATCGTGCTGATACGGCATCATTCGTGTCTTCGACGGCAACACAAGTATCGGTCTTTTCTATTTCTACGCCGTTGTCGAGTACAACTCTAAAGCACGATAACATAATGAAATCACGTCCGAGTAACGCATCACACGAGATCGTTTCGGTACTACAAAGAAATTAATCTCAGCTTCTATGCCGTCAACCGTTACATATTTTTTAAACGTACCTAAAATAGTTATTCTAGATTAATTCACGCCATAAAAATTATAATCCTGCTTTACAGATCGTATACCGATCGGAACACAACTAATTTTAATACTTATCGGGGATCCGGAATTATCGCGCTAATAACATGTTCCCGATTATCACCACTCATTATTAACCGAATATTTTATGGTCACTATGTATGGGGGAGCAAATTGTGAGGATCCATGAATCGCATTAATCGTTACACTCGTTTCGGGCCGCACTTTCCGCTGACAATCCTGCAACTGATGCATCGTACTGCCACACTGGAAATATGCTCCTCGTCTCGGTTTTCGGCAGTTAGTCGCGATGTGACCACTTAAATTGCAGTTGAACAACGCAACCCGTCACGAGCAATCGTAGGTGATCCCTCACGCAATGATTTTCTGTCTCTCACCGATATCTTCTCTTCTGTTTCTGTTTGGGTTCGCGTTTTTGATGACAAAGTTATATCGCCAAATGCCTCAAGCAAATCGTCCGCAGTCTCAAAACGTTGCATTCTAGCTTGACTCCGCAATTGCGCATCAGGTACGCCATCAATAAAAAAATCGACAAACTCGTCGCCTTCGATTGGGACTTGTCAAGCCAAGATTATCTTCTCGTGATAATAATCGTCGAAAGTTTCATTACCCTTCCACGTTCTCTTTTCAAAGTCTCTTCGTAATTCTAATCTGCTAGATCGATGATCGAATATCCGCTTCATCTGATCAAGAAGTTTCGTTGTGCTTATTTCAAGATGTTCTGCTTTAGAATGAAATCAATTCAACATTTTCCCTCTTAACTTTAAGCTAATCAGAATTTTAGTTTCCTTGTTCAACTGATACATTCTGCGAAGCAATGACACCTGCTGTTGCCATTTCAAAAAAGTACTGCTACTACCGTCATATTCGCCTAAAAGAGCACCAATCTTGTTGATGTTCTTAATCGGCTTGCCATAGTCACTCGCTTGCTCTGTTTCTCTAAGCTCGTTCCCTTCTAGCTACCTGCAATTCTCTCTGTAGGAGATCACGCCCTCGACGCAACAATTCCATCTCCCTAGCCGCCCACTTCGGCACATTTCCAGGTGTCAGCCCACTATTACCAGCTGATTGTATACCTTCATCTTCCTCGTCAGTCTGTCCTGCATACTTATATTCTCTTCTCCTCTCGCTCTCTGAAGTTGTCTATTCGTTCGCCAGTAGGATCGTGTTCGTTCAATCGAGATATCAGTTCCGCTTTGACATCCATGGTCGGCAATTTCTACGATCGAAGTATTTCTTTCAGCTCAACGACCGACAACTCATTTAATTCTCTCACCATCAATGTCCCAGCAATACTGCACGATTTCAATATACACGGGGTCACATCAACCATCGTCGTTTGCTACCCAACGTTCGCTACCTCGTACAAATATTTTACTAAATTGTCCTGCTCTAGAACAGTAAACAGTTCAATAATCGGGATATCGAATTTATTTATTAATAATATCAATCACGGCGCAAGAATTTTTCGAATCCCATTTCTGAAAAGTCTGTAGGATTTTCGAGAGAAGAGCAAAGATTATCGCTAATACTGTTCGATGTATTTCAAAGAATGCTTCTAAGTAGACAAACAAATGAGACTCCAAACCGCAGGGGTGAGAGAGGATGGGAGATGAGAGAGGATCCTAGAATCCCTGGGGGTGCGCGCCTGTGGGGGTAGATCTCCCTGGCGGTCGTCACAATAATTTTTTTTCCCTCGATCGGTAAGGATTTCCCCCTAGTGATCGGGGGCCTGGTACTCGGGGATGGTTTTTTTTTCGCTGGCACGTTATTCGCTGGCGCGTTATTCGCTGGCGCGTTATCTCGTTGGCGCACTCAGCGTCGCCTATGGGATCTGACGGGAGGATGTCCTATTTTTCTCGTCGGAAGAATGCCGCGGTTAGGCGCGCATCCTGTCTCTCGGCGTCGTCTACGAGGCTTAGCGCGTCCCGTAACGAGAGGATGTCACGCGCCCTTCGGGAGGATGCTGCGGTCTTCGACGTTGCTTTAGGGTATATATATTTGACGAAAGATATCGACGACGTATCGTTAGTCTTCGAGATGGAGAGTCAGCCTAAAGTTCCAATTGAAGGATCCGGAAATAATAACGCTCTTAGACGAACCGTTCGAGTTCTCGAGAGAGATGGAACGCGAGGTCGTGGAACAGAAGAAACGAGCGATGACGATGGAACGGAAGAAACGTCCGACAATCGAGCTGGAAGAGGAGGAGGACGATGGATCAGTGGAATAGTGTCGATGGCGATGTGATCAATTCGCTCGAGTTGATACGCGCGATATGGACATCTACGCATTCGGCGATTTCGTGCAATTCGCGGCTGATGATGGCGTTTCTGTCTAGACATCTGGCGCATCGAGGAACGGAGCCAATCGCGCGAATATGCGAGACCGAGCATATGAGGAACGCTATACGTATCGTCACCGACGATAGAATCAGAAAGGTTCATTGAACCCGTTCTGTTTGGGTGAGATCATGATTCGCTTCGTCGAGAGTTTCGCGATGCCGGACGAATGCGCTTCGTTTACGGAGATCGAGATAGCGAAGAAGGCTTCCTCGAAGTGGATACGAGAATACGAGGAATATCTGGCGCGTCTGAATACGATGAAGAGGAACCTCGATGACGAGATTTATAGTGGCGGTCTCGACGCGTTGTTCGCGTCATTGTCAGGAGACAAGGAGGAGACTGACCGATTCGTTCAGTACGTGACGAAGTTGGAGAGTGGATGATAGTTCGAGGCGAGATCTCCAGGCGAGAAGGGGATCGATTGCGAGTTGATTCGACTGTACGTGTACAACGTCAAGGATATAGTCAAAAAGAAGAAACGCAACTGGTAGAAATACGTGAAATTAAGAATTCAATTTTTGAACTCCGCATCGGAAGAAGGAATTGATGCGACAGTTGATAAATTGGGCCGCCGACGATCTGAGGAGAGTGCTCGGAGTGCACGAAGAAGCGTCGAGTGCGACAGCGAGTAGGGATGTCGCGCAAGAGATCTATGTACGCACGATGTATGAATTGTTATGACACGATACAAAAAGCTTGTGCGAATTATCGTGAAAAGTCATATAAGATTGTAAAAGAGTGTGCGAGTTTGCACAAGTATATGTATAAGTATATTTATAAGTATATGTATAAGTATATGTATAAATATATGTATAAGTATATGTATATGTATATGTATAAGAATACGTATAAGTATATGTATAAGTATATTGCGTAATAAAAATGAGTATATGTATGAAATGCTAAAATAAAAAAAAAATGTGAATCGGCATTAATACGCATCGTTGTTACAGCGAATCTAACCGCGAGAGGCAGAGTTTGCTTTCCCTTTCCCTTGCTCGTTTATATATTTCGGAAACGAGAGGCAGTTCGCCGAAAGTTTTCAATTACTAAGAGTGATGTTATCGGGAATGTATGAGTAGCGAGAGATAAAGTCGCGCGCGAGGAAAAAACATTCTAGGAGGGATGATAACAGGAAGGATTCTATTAGGAATGTAAAAAAGAGTGACTCTCAACGAAAAAAAGATTTAGATGATTTCAATTTCGCGATACGTCTCTTCCGCGTGGCTACCGGAAGTTCGACCGCAACGATGATATTGGACTTGTCTATCGTTTATTTCATTGTTTTTTTTTTTATTTTTTTCTATTCCATCGTTTTTTTTCCGTTTTATTGTTCTATTATCTTTGCGTTCTATTATCTTTGTTCGTAGCGGTATTACGTCGATTCGGGGGAGCGAGATTGTCATTTGTCGGGAATCGCGTGTCTTTTTAATCGCGCGACGAAAGATCTCATCTTTTTGCATCTCGTATTTCGTTGATTTCCGCGATTTCGTCGATTCAGAAAGTTTTCCTTATTCCGTTCGTCACCCGCGAGATGTCTGTCGAGAAACGAAAGGTAGATCAGGGGTTCGCCGGAAGTTTTCAATTAGCGATATCGAAAATGACGTTATTGGGAATAAGGTGCGAGTACGCTGCTCGTTACGCGTGACTTATCGAAAGTTCAATCGCATCTACGATAGTTTATTATCGTTTATTATACATTTTATGCATTTCTTGTAACATGTTTAGAAAAATAGTTGTTAGTATTTCTTTAACGTGTTTAGAAAACAATTGTTAAATGCGATGAGTAACGAGGAGATCAAACGTGTTTCTCTACAGTATCCGTTGAACGGGGTAATTATCGAATTATTTTTTTATTCCAATGATTAGATTTAAAAAAACACGTTTTTAACACGTTTTTTCATTTTTTAGTGGATAATTGTAGCAAATTATGTACGAAATATAAAAATTGACACTTCTATGGAACGCCATTTTACTATTTATTAGTAATACAATAATCTTAGAAAAAGAAATAATGATTATATTTTAAGAAAACTTTTTTGGAGTCTCTCTCCTACTCTTTTCTATTTAATGTTATTTTTATATAATTTCATAAATTACAACATTTATTTAAAAGAAGATATTCAATTTAATACATTTTATATAGTACTACTAAAAATGGTTTAATAAATTTTGCTTTAAAAGTAAATTTAAAGACTTTTTTGCAATACCAACTATAATAATGTATTTAATCAATATTTCTTTCAAAATACAAAATATTTTGAATAATTGCATTAATTTAAATCGCTCTCATTAAAAAATTGTTTTTTTTGTAAAACAGAGTATATTAATCAGAGAATAAAAGTTCATTATTTTTCATAGTTACCATTTTATTGTAAAAATATGTTTTATTAAATATTTAGTATTTTTTTAAACTAATGTTATATTGTACTTACTGATTTCAATTGTCATCGATTTGAATAAATTTGTATTTTATGCAATAGTCGTTGCTTTGCTTAAATTGTGATAAACCTGTGTCGCAATAAATAAATTCTCTAGTCATATATTAAATGATTAACATATAAATTATTAACTAAATTGGTTGCTATTAGCAGGAGGCGAAACTTTCATTGGGTGCTTTCTAACAACATACACAGGCAACCATGTAACACACTACTGGTGCTTTCCATCTATGACACAAAGAGACACAGAACGACACTGCGAAACACAGCTCGAGCCTAAGTTTGGCCGTGTCGGACGTCAATAGCGCCAACATATCGAGCAAAATTATTTTTTTAAAGTGTGGTACTAATATACATTACATATACCGGTCATTATTGTCATTTTGGATGCGTTTCTTGCATGATGCGCATAATGCGTCATTTATTCTTGTTTAATGTATAGTGATAAGGATAAATGATACATCATGCGCATCATGCGAGAAACGCATCCTTTATTTGTAAAAAAATGTCTTTGTCGCGTTCGAATAACGTAGTACCGAATCCAGAATTCTTAGATAATCAATATTCAGTTTTTTTTTTATTTAAAGAACTATATAAGCTTAAAAACATTACGTATTTGTTAATGATTTTTCCATTATTAGTACATATTCTATTGGATTAAGTTTTATTGCAGATATGTTCTTTTGTCGGTATTGTAAAGAAATTATTTCTATATAGATGATGTTAAGCATCATGCTTGTTTCAAAGGAAAAGAAGTTTTCCTTGAAGGAGAAAAGGAATTATACTCACCTGAAATGAATGAGATTCCATGTAATGTCAAATCGAAAAGATTATAGTTATTTTACAAATATAAAATAAAGCGCTTTGTAGCCAGCAATAAAATAATCAATACATATAATTTACTTAAATTTATTTTAGTAGTTGTATCAATAATTCTTCAAAAAATGCACTGGCATTAATGAATGATAACGAAAAAAATGCGCTCATGTTTAGCGTATCTTTTTCGTTATCATTCATTATGATTTGTACAATAAAATTATTGATGCTTTTGGAATAGATGACTTAAACATTGCAGTTGTTGCTTATGATGAAGAAAACAATTCCAATTTAACTGTTCAATTCAGAACTCAGTGAAGATAAATTAAATAAATTAAATAAATTAGTTATAGTTAATATATTAGATAATATTTCTTTAGATTATAAGTCAAAGTATTTGCAAATAGTATCATATTTAAGTACCTTAAATGAAATAAATTTAAAAAAAAAGATATTTTATTAAGTATCTATCTTCTTCTTTCCAACTAGTTTTATAATAATATAAAATTAAATCTTTTTCTTTATTAAAAATGTAATTATAATATAAACTTAAAATCTATGTGTACTAAGAAATAATGGTTATTAAACATAATATTTAAAATGTTTATATAAAGTATTATTATATAAGTATTAAAATATAAGCTTAAGAACTGTATTAATTAAATAACTGTAAGTAGTGATACTAGGCCGGTTCTAACCCAGGAGCGGGGTGCGGGTGTGCGGGGTAACTCGGGGACGCGGGGGTAAAGGAGAGAAGGTAACTGATAGACACGAGGAAGGGGGAATGCTTTGTCGATGATCCTTTGGAATGTACTTTTGAGAGGGAAGGGAGGAGGGGGTCTTTTTTTGTCTAGAAAGAGCTGCTAGAAAAGATATTTTTTTGTAGAAATTGACATAGGAAAAAAAACGCCGTTATTCCGGCTGCAATAAATGTACGTGTCGCAACATGTTCATTTCGAACAATCTCGAAAAATACGTTATTCAATGAAAATAATGTATTAGTCGGTAAATGGACACTTTTCCTTAATTTTTTTCTTGTTTTTTTTTTAGTAATAAATACTGAATGTGCTCATTTCTATTTGATCAAGTTCTCACGTAGGAAACAATAAATTTTGATGGCGACAGAAAATGGGAAACTACAAAAAAAGTGAATTATAGAAAAATGAAATGAATTCAATAAAAAAAAGATATTACCCTTTTTTTATTGATGTTTTTTATTGATTATACCAATAAATAATATCTTATTATAACTGAAATATTATTTTATTTTATTTTAAGATGGGAAATAGGGAAATTTGTTTTGATTGAAATCATATTTTTAAACGTGAAACGCGACGTGTTTTTATTCACATTTTTGTTATATCGTCTTTTTTTCATACATACTAAAAACTAAAGCTAACAATTCGCAATCGACGAGTTGATGCCTATCGAAGATATCGCTATCGCGTATGGTACCTCCTCGGGATTTGTTATAATAGACGCAATGTTGGAGAATCGCGTATACTTTTCATCGATCGTTTCAACGAGTCTGTCTAGTTGAGTGAACGTTATATCAATACATTCGGCGAGATTAAACATACGGCGTAGCATCGATTCGATCATCATAATGCGTACGTTTGAAAATTCAAGACGTACGAGTTGTAACGTGTGTAACGTTGTTCATCATACAAACTCGGATTGTTAACGGTCCGACGCTTATAAAATTGTCTTTGTAATTGTTTCGTAGCAATTTGTAGATATTCCATTGCTGCTCATGGAGTCCTTTCCATGTTTCGAGAGACAATATCAGCTCTTGTCCTCGATGATCTCCTAGGGCGATCTCTACGTAGCTCGGTGGACCAACATTAATTCCAATTTCCAGAAACTTGAAGCCCGTAGCCGTCAGGTTGTAACGTCTGCTCATCAAGCGCGAGGCTCCATCGAAATGCTGTGTAACAGCAATTAAGTACATAATATTGCGTAATGTTGCAAAAAGAAAAAAAGAAAATGTCGAACTTACGCGTTACGTTCCTTCTTCGTTTCACCATCGTACAGTGCACTGCTTTCTTTGGCGGAGTACATTGCGTGTGGATCGTTCGTATAAACGAATGATGAAGAAGCGGAGTACGTTGCGTATGGTTCGTTTATACAAACGAATGACGGAGGACTGATCGCACCCGCGTAAATTTTGACACGGCAGAGCGTTAATCCCCCCTTCTTCTCATTTGAAAGATGGAGTGGACAAAAAATCCAATGACCTCGCTGAACAACAATATTCTATTATGATAGTATTTCGTGAATAGGCATGTTAGTGACCAAAAAAAAGACAAAGAATCGTACAATTGCAGATCGAGAATGAGTTTACTGTTATAAATTGTTTTATTGTAAACTATTATAAACTGAAAGAAAAAAAGATTGCGTCATTATCAATTAATTATAAAATTTTATTTCAAGAAAAAAAAAACCTAATCAGCTATAAAAATATGTAAAGAGAAAAAAAGAAAAATGTGAATAAAAAGTTTCACGCTTCAATCATAACGCAATTTCTTTGTCATCGATGAGTCGATCGAACGTTACATTGAAAAAAAATATATAGGATCGTTGGAATATTAAGTAATCATCAATGTAATAGCGGAGAAAAGGAATAAAAGAAAATATATTACATGTTATATATGTTTATTTAAGATTATCTGCCCACCAATTAAACAATTTAAATACATTTTGTAACGCGCAATTGGTATAATGATATCCACATCGTATAGAATTATCAGCATTTAGATTATTTAAAGAATCTATGTCTTCGTAATCCGCATCCAGGGTCTCGATGTACACGCGCTCTCGCTCATCGTCCAGAAGCAAATTCCGCAACCATTTTCGTTTTTCGTGTCCCTTGACATATATGACAGCATCATCGCCGTCGTTATCTTCTTTCGTGCACAGCTTTCGTAATCAAACTTTTAGCTTCGCTGTACGGAATCGTTCCATCGTTCCATTGCAGTCTATGATGATGACGTATCACCCAGCGTGCGCGAGATTTGTCGGCACTTGCCGGGAAATGCCACGGTATAGGGCTTGCGAAAATGTAATGAGAAAGAACGGTCCGTTCTTTGAGAGCAGCAAACTCTTTTACGACAAACTGTCCTTCAACGAGGAAACCTTGCAGGTCTACGAACATTGGCACAGACATGACTGTCGAGAAGAAGACTGCGATCGATTTCGATGTATAGATTTTATTGTCTCTCATATACCAGCGATGCTCTTAGGTGATCTTGCGTACAACATTAGTCAACGGGTTGTACTGAACCACGCGATCGTGTATAATGAGACAGTACGCGGTGGTATTCATCGGTACGTTCTCCTTAGTCTCAAATTCCAATCTCACGTCCACGGTTGCGCTCTTGACCGATTCGTTTTGTCGAGAACAATCGATGATTACGAATGGACCGTTATGTAGAAAAGACGTGACGGTGAGACTCGGCTCGAGATACTCGTATCCGTAGTAACCCTTGCAGAAACGCGCGTACGTTTCATACAACACGGACCATCTGTTTTTGTCGAAATCAAGATGCATATCGTCGTACGGATAACATTCTGAGTTCAGATAGAGTTTCACGTTGGTCAAGTTGCAGTCGTCGAATCGGCTCGTGTCCTCGACCATGATGTTCTTTCGGCCTGTTTGCAAAGCGAAGATGACATATCGCGGCTTCTCCAGCTGAGTAGCGGTCTTGATGGCCCACGAATGCTTGGTTGTACGCTGTAACAGCGGAAATTCGTACAGATCCCACGAGCGAAAAGCCATGCTCAAGTATCGTCCGCTCTCTAAAGTGCGCAGCATCGATAGTTTTGTTATCTCGTTCAATAACACGTGCGGCATTCGCCATTGTATCTTGAATAAGTCGATCACGGGATCCAATGCCGAATTTCCCATCAGGCAATTGTTGTCGTTGCGCGATCGTATTAAGATCAACTCGTGACGAGCGTTGATTACCACGCGTCTGTAATCCTCGCAGAATCCCAACAGTACGTAGAGAGATACGCAAAAGTTAAAATATCCATCCGCGTTGGTACGCGCATCCCAGCCAGAATTTCTCAGAATCACGCTTCTCTCGGATGACGTCGTTACGTAGTATTTGAGCGCGCTAGTTATGCCCACGTTTCTGTTACGATCAATCTCCACGCCATCGAGCTCGTATCGAATCTCATCGAACATGAACGCCACAAAATTATTTCCCAACATCACATCAGATCCGTCGACAACATTTTTCTTCGTTAATTTTCCCTCGATATATAGAAAGCTTTCGTACGGCAATGTGTACAGATCCTGTTGCTGTATGGGTATTCTTATCTCATCACTGTACCCAAACGTTGTATTGGCGAACGGTTATACGTATGAGTTTCAATCTTGAAGATGCGATCATCGAAGATTGGCTCGTCTTCGATGTTTAGGATGTCAGTCATCTCACAAGTTGCGTACCGCGAATCCTAAAGCTTGTAAAAATTTAACGTTCGATGCGTTGAGTTTCTTTCTTTTTTTGATGCAACCGGATGAGCGAGTATTGTCGATTGGTGTTTTCTTTATAAAAGATGCGTTATCTCTCTGAGCGTGCTTCGCTTCGTTCAACACGAGCATCCCAAATGTCGCGCTCGCGTTATCGCCGTCGCCGTCGTACGTGCAATCTGATAGTGATCTCTTCTCCTCTGAAATCGAGCAATCGTCCGTTCTGGTCAACAATGCGTATCGTTAGCTCCATAATGCTCCGTACGATGACTGGCAAGTAAATGATTTGCATCGGCCTTTCCGATATCTTATATCCTGGTGGCACGCTCGGCGAAAATTCATGTATCGTGTGCACACTTTTGTCGTTGCTATACGCGCCCGCGGTCACGTTGCACTCTATACGGATAATGTTTATATTCATTATGTTGATTGACATGTCCGATTTATACCACTTTCGCGGTTGCAATATACGCTTTGACGAGAAACCAAGCAGCGATCCAATGTTATTGGGCTTGTTAAAGTTTATTCTGTAATCACATTTAATCTCACACCTCATCGTGTTGTAATTTGCGCGGAGCACTATCGGGTATTCACCAATGTCATCATCGCCGCGCGCGGTGTCACCGGCGTTACCATCGGATGTGTCACGTTGCGGATGTTTTCGTAAAATCTCACGTTTCAAAAATTCATTTATGGCTTGCAGTTCGTACGACCCCTCGGGAATCGTAATTTCTGCGTTGTCTTTGTCAAAATAAAATTTGTTGTTCGAAACGTTTACATTCGGTATCGTGTGATAAGTCTCCAAAATTGTTAGACCAAGCTCGTAGTCATCGTCGTTCAAATCTATGGCTGGAAAGTAGTTTGCCGTGAGAACGCTGCTCTTCCCGCTTAACGTAAGCGTCAGCGACATAATGGAAAAGCGTTCAATAAATACTGAAACGTCGCAGCATTTTGTCAGACTTTATAAATTTATGCGCGTCGACCGTTTGGAGAAACCACAAACACAGCTGTCCGCAGACGCTCTGATCATACGTCTGATAGGACGTTCGATTGTACTCTATCATAACATTGTCTCCGAAATATCGTACCAGTTCCTTCGGCGGTCGAAGATTACCGAAACTGTCGAAATATATAACACGATCGTTTCTCTTTGCGTATGCTACCCAATGAGTGCCGGGACCCATCGTGTCATCCAGATTTACGATACCGCTCTCTTTTCGACGCGCGCCGCTAATCGGTAATGCGTCACGCATGAAAAAGCTTCTATGTTCTCTAAGTATGGTACGCGCATACGCTTCGCCAGCTGGTCTAATTGTACGTTGGTAGTTACACCCGTATTTTTATTGTCTCTTTGACATTTTTTTTTCTTTTTTTCTTTTTTCGCTGTTATACCTCGTCCGCCTTTGTACGGAGCGAGATATAGTCCCCGTTCGTATTTGTACGGAGCGAGATACAATCCCTGTCCGCGCGTTTCCTTTGCGCGATTGTGACGTTGTAGTTCCTCGAGCTGATGTTGTATGGCTTTCTTGTCGTTTACCGCTTTCGCTACGCTGGCCTCTCCGCCAATCATGGAACCGAGCGCGCCCAACATTGGCAGAATCGGTAATATGCCGTCTCGTTTCGCCGTTGGAAGTATTCGTTTTTTTTTTGTTTTCGCTTTCATACTCATGCCGATCTTGGTCTTGGCTTTCATCGCTGCCCAAACAGCTGTAGCGGCAGCTTTTTCGCCCAAATTCGAATCTCTCGCAATGACGCGTCCTAGAGCTTTATCGGCGAGTATCTTATCCGCCGCGTGTCTATCGGTGAGATCGTTGCTCCGAGAATACGCAATGTCGTGTTCATGGCACGCCGCGTGTAGTGGATTTATGCCCGTTTCACCTCTGACTAATCGCTTTTTCAGCCGAGTACCCGGACCGCAAAACTGATAGCCGGGAATATATAACTCGAAAGGAAGCGCATTTATCGCTCGATTGAGCAGTCCTCCAACGCAGCCTTTGTTCGTTGCTGCTGACATATGTTACAATCCTTTATCTTCGGTGCGGGACCGTCTATATGCGTTGCCACGATTGATTATAATGCTCGACGCAGCGACGATAGATTTGAACCTCCAAATCCGCCTTTATATGCTCCGAAAGTTTGTTCCACACGTGGTCGATATAGTCGCCACATATGCGTAACAATATGATCTTCGGTATATATTGCAACTGTTCAGCGCGCAAATCCCAAATATCAAATAGATGCGATGGCGCGAGATACATTTTTGCTACTAAGCGAATCGCGGTTTCGCGCGCCTATAAATAGGCGTTCAATCAAAGCCTAGATAACGCAGTGTGAACATGAAATTCGTGCGGTACCCGCAGACGATACACGTCGTGAACTACGACGAGAAAGTGCAAATGATGGGAGACATCGCGACAAAGCGCAAGCATAGTGAAATACTACCGAGTACTATACGCGCGATTATTTGCGGTCCATCGAATTGCGGTAAAACCAACGTTCTCATAAGTTTGCTCGAGAGTCCGCACGATATACGTTTCGAGAACGTGTACGTATATTCGAAGTCATTGCAACAACCAAAATATCGATATCTCGAAACTTTGTTGGCATCGATCGACGAAATCGGCTATTTTACGTTTTCCAACAACAGTGACGTCATCCCACCGACCAGCGAGGCACGTCCCAATTCGATCTTCGTCTTCGACGACATTGCATGTGATAAGCAAGATGTGATGAGAGAGTATTTCTCGATGGGTCGCCACTCGAACGTCGACTGCTTCTATCTCTGTCAGACGTATGCGAAGATACCTAAACATCTGATACGCGACAATGCGAACTTGCTGATTTTATTTAAACAGGATGGTATCAACTTGAAACATGTTTACAACGATCATGTGAATACTGACATGTCGTATGATGAATTCTGTGCGTTATGCCGCGATTGTTGGCGGCGCGAGTATGGATTCCTAGTGATAGATAAAGACAGTCCGCTTGTCAACGAGCGGTACAGAAAAGAATTTAACACGTTCGCGGTACCATAATGTGATTAGTCGATGTTGATACGTCAATTAGGCAACATGAATAACATCAAAGATCGCGAGAAAATAGCAAAACAGATTGCGAAAACGAGCGATTCGATTCGCAAAAAATATCGCGCTTTGAAAACTGGTAAAATAGATGAAGATGTAGCGTTGGAGAGACGCTTCAAACCCATCGTCGAATCTTTAAAACAGATTGTCGAGGAAACATATCCAATTAAAAAAGTAGCCAATATTGCAAAGGATATCAGTATTAAGAAAAAAAAGAAACGTGAAGACAGCGATGACGATGACGATACTACTACTACTACTACTACTACTACTACTACTAACAGGGATTCGTATTGGACGGATGTTGGATGGTTGAAATTATCGCTGCAATCTAAAAAGCGTACAAAACAATTGAATACCGCGTCAGATTCATTCACGTTCGATTCTACATCGATAGAACCATCAAAAAAACTACCGAAAATACCGCTATTCGTGCGAAATGAAAATATTTTTGAAACAAAAGATGTTGGTGAACCGTCACTCGAAACAACCATCAAACAGAATCTGCAAACGCATGGAAGTCGTGAGACGCTTCATGGTCAGCTAGGACCATTGGGACGAAAGTACGTGGGCCTTCTTCTCGGTGACGACATAGATAAAGCGATCGATAATGTGTACGGTATCTATTTCGACAAAAGTGGTACAATGCTCGGTGACAAAAAGTTTGACGTTGACAAAAATGACTCCATAATCATAGACAATGTGAGATACAATGGTACACCAGGATTATACGAATTGATCTTCAAGAGACTTTCCGATGAAGCTATATTTACCGAAGATGAAAAACAAACGTATAAAAATATACTATTAACAACGAATGCTCATAGACGTGGTCACAGCGCCCATAATCCCATCATGGGCAACAAGGGATACAAGTACATTAATATCATCGCTCCGCTCGTATCTACATATAAAAGAAGCAGTAAAAAGGGTGCAGGCATGAATAATATACCATCCACCATGAAGTTAAATGACAACAAGATCGATTACGTGCATTGGGACGATCCCAACGAACTGGATCGACTTCGATTACTCGACGCTTCGCACCGAGCTGGTCACAACGCTCACGACAACGAGATGCTGTCGATCATCGAGGAACTTCGCGAAGCCGGCATTATTATAAATTAAATCGCGTGTCGACGAAACGAGCCAGTTGATTGACGTCAGTGAGGAAAAAAAACTTTAATTGTAATATATCTTATTTACACGCATTAATATCAAACATCGTCGAAACATGAGATCGTCAAAATCTGATGGACGTGAAAAAAATATTAACTCCGTAAGGCGACGACTCGTCGAGGAATTGCACGCTCCAGCCAGAAGAAATTTTCCACGAAGACGTATCATAATTCGAGGATACGACGATCTGTGGCAAGCTGATATCGTCGAGATGCGCCCATATTCGAATTTCAACAGAGGTCATCATTACATACTCGCCGTTATCGATGCGTTGAGCAAATATGCCTGGGCCGTATCGCTTAAGAGCAAGATCGGAAGCGAGACAGCTAACGCTATCGCCGAGATAATTCGAGAGAGCGGAAGAGAAATTTGCAAACGGATATGGGGAAGGAGTTTTACAACGCCGATGTGCAGAAACTCTTGAAAAAACATAGCGTTAATCATTATTCCACGTATTCGATATTGAAGGCATCGATCGTCGAACGGTTCAATCGCACACTTAAAAACGACATGTGGAAGATGTTTACACTTAATGGTACTTACAAGTAGGTCGACGCGCTGCCACGTCTCGTGTTAGATTACAACGCGCGCAAACATCGCACTATTGGCATGCGACCCATTGACGTAACTCCCGCGATTGCTAAAAAACTCTTGGGCACGGTGTACAGCGCGATAAAGATCGCAGGTCCAGCAAAATTCAAAGTAGACGAATCGGTATGCGTGAGCAAGTACAAGACAGTTTTCGAAAAAGGTTACACGCCAAATTGGACCACCGAAGTGTTTAAGATCGTTAAAGTGCAGCGTACTAATCCCGTAACCTATCTACTCGAAGATTATCACGGAGAATTAGTTGCTGGAGCGTTCTACGAGCACGAGTTGCATCGCGCGATTCATCCGGACGTGTATCTCGTGGAGAAAGTACTGCGTAGGAAAGAAGATAAGATTTACGTCAAGTGGCTGGGATTTGATGGGTCACACAATTCTTGGATACACAAAAATAATGTGATTTAATTCATTTATTGTAAACAAATATAAAAATATTTATATAAAAATATATACAATAAGTCTTATTTTTTCTTCTATTACATTTTCATAAAGAAACTATACAGATGGACTAACTACGATGAACTTAAGATAATATATAAAATGTATAAAACTACGGGAAATACGTACATATAAACTACAAGTACATATAAATTACAAGTGCATATAAACTACAAGTACATATAAACTATAAGAAATACATACATATGTATATGCATACGTACATATGTGCATAAACTACAAGTATGTATATACATACGTACACACATACATAAATACATACGTACATATGTACATACATACATAAATACATACATACGTACATATGTACATAAACTACAAGTATGTATATACATACGTACACACGTACATAAATACATACATACATATGTACATAAATACATACATACGTACATATGTACATACATACGTACATATGTACATACATATGTACATATGTATATGCATACGTACATATATATGTACGTACATTACATACTGTACATATATACATACGTACATATGTACATAAATTACAAGTATGTATATACATACGTACACACGTACATAAATACATACATACATATATATGTACGTATATTACATACTGTACATTACATACGTACATATGTACATATGTATATATAAACTATAAGAAATACGTACATATGTACATATATATGTATAAAACTATATATAAAAAATACATGTATATTACAAAGGTATTCGCCAATGTCCCCATGGTAACGTTTCCGTCGAATTCGGTATGATGTATCGTTTGTCATCGTATGGATTCAGAACAATTTTTGACTCGGATACCGTATATACTTGGTGTAACTTGGATTTTATACATGACTGACGACGAGTCATTTCGATCTCTTCATTCAAACACCGTGTATAATCATCGAACGTTATTGTTCGCGCTACGACGTTATTTTTTACACCTTTCGCCTTTTTGGTGTCCTTTTTACCATCCATTCTCATCATACATTTTCGCTCTGAGTCCAACAAATTCCGTCATAATCGCACCGTTATTTTCGTCCTTCATTAGGCCGGGTACTTTTTTATTCACAAGAGACATACCATATGCGTTGTCCGCCGGATAATCGCTCGTATCGAATCTAGCGATATCACGTTTCATCGTCTCGTACACATCATCACATTCAATGTGATATACAAGACTGTCTGTGTCAGTGTACATGATTTTACATTTGTCGCGATACAGCGATAACATATATTCGTGGTAAAATTCATACAAGCAGATTTTTGATATATCGAGTATACACATACCCACATAAATCGGCTTGTTGAATTTTATCTTGAGTTTACGCAGTTCAACGGCGATTAAATTTTCCGCAAAGACGCTGCGGCTGTGGAAATTTGGTTTCGCGATCATTGCCTCCGCACCGTATCGTCCGTCCCATTTCGTTATCAATTTTACATCCACGTGATTCCGGACATTTTCCATCGTTTTACCGAATACCGCGTTGTTCATTAATTTGTATAAATTTTTTTCGAAATCGTTTTTCGCGCACATTCTAAGCTGTGTATTAAGTTCGATGTAATCGCGGAGCCAGGTGGATTGAGCGAATTGTAGTACGCGGTGTATCTTTGCGATACGAAGACCGTGGCGCGTACATTGCTGCAGGTTACGATAGTGGATGACATATCGCTTTTTGTCATACAGCGTCGCGAGAAGTTTATTCTGCCGCGTGCCGGGTGGTTTATCGCGCGTCGGACAGAAAGGTAGGTCAGTGTGTCGATCGTGTAAATGATGCGGATACTCGAGATCGACCTCGAGAATATAACCCGTAGACGAATCCGGAGCGATCGCGCTCGCGTCAAAGTTCTCAATGTCTTCCATCCATCGAAATTCGGCATAGGGCAGCGGTTGACACATCGCCCATCCGTACAGATTATTTACGTCAAAGTACATAAGGTATGATGACGGTTTCGACGGGTCGTACGAACGCATGTACTTGTTATTGGCCTGCGCGTATACGCTACCGGAACATTGATTGAGACCGCCGCGTATACCGCGTTCGATAAACATAACCATGTCGATGTCGGTGAGCAACTCAAATTTTACACGCGTATGTTTCAGCATGGCGTCCCACGTGAAACCTGGCAATGTGTAGTAATGAGCGGGATCGAGACTGTAACTTTTGATACAACTTTCATGGAAATTTTCAAAAACGTCGGCCAATAACAAGACATCAGTCTTCAAATATAGATCGCTATATTCGCCTAAGGTTTCAATAGAGAACCGCTGCCAGATGTTCACGGCGTGCGCGTAATCATTCTCCGACACTGTGTTACCGGTCAACGAGCTATAAAATGATTCGCGCGATGGTAGGCGCGTGTCCTGCAGCTTGTCCGCGCGATCCACGTATTCATAAGGAAAGACACCTTTACGCGTCAACAAATCAAAATCCTCGTTCGATAATGTGGAAAATTCGGAATGTAAAATTTTCAATTTCTCTCTACTTAAAAAAGATGTCAATTTATCAAGACTGGTACTCAAAAATTTGTACGAATCGGTGAATCGTAATTATACACAATTTTGCGAATCTGATCTATCTTTGACATGTTTAGAATGAAATGTATTTTTCCTTTGTTATCGGCAGCACGTCAATTTTGCCTTCGTACGCCGTAGCTATTTCTGTGATAACAAAGTGCGCGTCATAACCGGATAAATTGTGAAAGACTACAGGAATGCAATATGATTTTTTATAGTTTAGATTGCAATTCGAATGTGCGGGTCCGCGATAACGACCGGTAAGGTGGCAATGATCACGTACCCGCGTGTCGTCCGACGCAAATGATTTCTCACAAATATGACAACGCGTCGCGCTACGGTATGTCTCCCACTGATCTCTCGATAATGTTTCCATAGAGACATTCGCGGATAACAAAATTTTTATTTATTATTATGATGCGTCAAATTTTCGAGTTGTTGAACGAACGCAGTCTTCGCCGCGACGAAATTGATACGCCGATAACGCATCGTCGTACGAGCATCGCACATAATATCCTACGCTAAATACCTTGTGCTGCTGTTGATATGTGTATGACGTGTTTTCTCTTTGTGGCTCCATCCTTCGCAGTATGCACTCAAGATCTGCGTAGACGATGAATGGAAGTCGTTCTTTGTTGCAATAGTTCTTGAAGCCGAGCCACTTGTCGTCCTCATTCGACAGTCGGATGGCGCAATCGTTCATACATTCGCAATCCACCGTATGCGATTCCAATTTCTCGGATGAATTAAAATAATGTAAACATCTGCAAACGGAAAACATGATTTTTTAGTATTTTTAGCATTTAAATTAACAATTATAAAATATTTTACATATTTTACATATTTTGTTAAAAAATGTGCATACGTACCGATCACAAAAGTATTTCTTGTGTTCTTTTTTATTTAGTTGCGAGCTCACAAGACGGGATAAGTTTTTGATGTACGCGAAGTGTCCATTATCGTCGCGCGGATCCTGCATGTACAACAAATTTGCATGTTTCTCCATTTTCTTTGTTGTCAGATGTGTTGGGAAAATCTCCTTTTCCTTGATACCGTAGACGTTGATAGAGATTTCGTTGAGATGTTCGAACTTTTTAATTTGATTTAACGTCATCGGAAACGTAATGTCTTGGAGATTTAACACCGTCGTATAATGTGGATACGATGATTCCCGATTTGTATGCCTTTCGACCGGATGCAAGGCCGCGACCACTGACCATGCGAAACACGCATTGTCCGTTGACTGCACGTTAATTACCGCTCTCTTTAACATAATTTCTCGCGGTAACTCGATGTAACACCCCGCGTGCATGGGATTATATTTATTAACATTAATTGTTAAATTTAATATACATGATAGCGCCCATCCACTGTCACGTTCTTGAAATTCTTCGAGCGATGCCAACGTAGGTTCGATGACGTGCTGCTCGTACCACTCATCCACATTTGACACTCGAAAGAGTTCACTATTTTTAGTGTTTATACTTTTATTGGCGCGTTTATCGCCCATCACAAACTCGCCGTTGAACGCGGTGTTCACTTTTACATTATCGTGTCTTTCTGTAATGTCTCGCACTCGTTCGAGCACTACACCACCGGCATCTTCCAAAAATCGTCGCGGCTCGATATAGTTCACGTTGATCACCGCACCAGTCAATATACGGCTTTCAAACGCCGTATCAATCTCGCGCCAAACGAGAGATCCATTGTCTCTACTGGTGCTCGCGTACTCGCCACCAACGTACATGAAACGTCTTTCTAATTGTACCTTTGCACCCGCGAGTCGTGCGATCCTCGTCATCACAGATTGTCTATTTGCAACGGTGAGTCGAGGACGCTTAACACGACTAAGTTCGAGTTGTTCGATACACTCGTCGCATTGTTGCAGCCACGCGAAACACTCTACCAAAGTAGCGACCTAGCTACATTGTTCTAGCAGCTCGCGTTCCACTCGCTCGAGATGTTCCATTTTTTTATACTGCGTCCCACGAAGCACTTGCACTTGCACGTGATTTGTCCACAATATCGTCTTTTTTTACGCGGTGCAAATTGGGCACATATTGCATGGCATTATTATACAGACGGACTGTTGGCAATTGGAGCAAAATCGATCGTTTAACGCATCAAGAGTATTTATCTCATGCTTCCTAACGGCATACAATACTCCAATGTCCGCCAGACGAACCATGCATTCGGCACATATAATTAGAGCACCACCTGTCGAATAATAAAATTGTATTGAACAATACTTTTTATTATTATTCAACGCAAGGAGTTCCGAACGCATAACAATTTTTTCTGCATAATCCGTTAGCTCGTCACTCTGATCACTTATGCAATCACTGTCATCAGACAACGCATGTTCATCTTCGTCTTCAATGTCAATGTTAATATTGTCAATATTATTAATCTCCATTTCTAGTTCATCTCCAAACTCTTCGTCCACTATATTCCTGAGGTTCTCCATGTTTATATTAATCACATTTTCTATATTTAACACATTATTCATCGTCAACTATTTTTCTTACACAGTATCGCGATCGATATTCGTTTCGAGACTTCCGAGATCTACTGTGATTCTGTGTGCCCAAGGATCTACTATATATATCGTCTATAATTTCATTGTCCCTTTGTCGAACTCGAAGCATGGTCATAAGTTTTCCGAGTCACAATTTTGATTTTTTGTAGCAGCCCAAGTTTTCCCGTTTTTTTTACCTCTAATTTTTCTCCGATAAGAAGATTCGATAGAAAAGATTTGATGACTTTTTTTTAAAGACAGCATAACTTGAAAGTAACAGTTGGAATAATATCAATCGATATCCGGAAAAAGTTTTTTTCAACATAAAAAGAAAGAAACTTGGTATTTATGAGGGAATATTATTTATCGGTGTAACATCGATAAAAAATCGTATTCAGTTTTATAGTTTCCGTTCCGTGTCACTATCAAAATTTATTTGGCTCTTACGTGAAAACTTGGACTTGACCAAACAGGAACGAACATGTTTCAATATTTATTATTAGGAAAAAATTAAGAGAGAAGAAGTGTCCATTTACCGACTTATTTTTATTGAATAATAAATTTTTCGAGATTGTTCGAAATTAACTCGTTACAACATATACATTTGTTTAGCAGCCGAATTATTGGCGCTTCTCTTACCATGCTGTAACACGTACAATTGTCAATGCTATTTTTTCTAAATCGGGACATCATTATAAATCTTTCGAATTTGTTTAGGTACATTATTTTCATTAAATAACGGATTTTTGAGATTGTTCGAAACTAATACGTTGCGACGTACATTTGTTTATTGCAGCCGGAGTATCGGCACTTTTCTTATCATGCTACATACAGTCGTCAATGCTATTTTTTCTAAGTCGGGACATCATTATAAATCTTCCGAATCGCAATTTGTTTAGGTACATTATTTTCATTAAATAACGGATTTTTCGAGATTGTTCGAAATTAACTCGTTGCAACGTGTACATTTGTTTATAGCAGCCGGATTATTGGCGCTTCTCTTACTATGCTGCGACACATACAATCGTCAATGATATTTTTTTCTATATCGGGACATCATTATAAATCTTTCGAATTTGTTTAAGTACATTATTTTCATTAAATAACGGATTTTTCGAGATTGTTCGAAATTAACTCGTTGCAACATGTACATTTATTTATAGCAGCAATTAGCAATTAAATAAAGTCTCATCTTTATAAAAATAATTATGTATTATAAAAAAATAAATGAGATTCTGTTAATGAGATATTAATATAATATAAAATAATATAAAAAAATACATTTTCATAAATAAGTATATTGAAAAGAATTTTTATCTCCTAAAATTGAATCAAAATGAGTTTTTAATTCTTGATAGGAAGAAGAAATTGTTGACAATTCTAGGACATTCGAACATGTATGAGCTGCAGCAAAACCCAAAGTTTTAAAACTTATAGTTATTTTAGGCAAATGTAGCGATGCAGTTATAAATAATAACATCTTCGAAAGATCTTCCTGTGTCAAATTTTTTATATAGGTTTTAAAGAAGTAAAAAACGAATTTGAATATTATTCAACTCTGGAACAGTCTTTAAAACAGTAATAACATTAATAACTTTATTTGGATTAGCGGTTTGTTCAAATAAAAAATCCACTTTAGAATCAGTCAAGTCTGTAAAAAATTTCTCACAAAATAATGGAATTCCATCTTTAATTTTCTTAATAAAATTATAACTTTCTATGCATAATACATTTTCTGCTATAATGCTAAGTTGATCTTTTATTTCTGATTTCTTTGGATTTTCTAGAAATGCGTAAGTTGTAAAAAGGCCTAATAACATTCTTTTCAAAACACATTCTTTCTTTTTCAAAATCGTTTAATTCTTCAAAGAAACTTTTTGCTTTATATATTAGCCGTTGTCCCACTGATGTTAAGAAATGGAAAAGATCTTCCAATAAAATTTCATGTTTTACTTCTTTTTCTAGCGAATTCAGTTTTAAATATATGGATTTACATATATTTGTTGGAATTGATTTTGTTAAAATGATGGTGTGAGCTAAAATTCTACTAATAATTGTAAACTTTTCTTCTAGACCTTTTCTTATTTTTGATAGAGATAACAAAGAAACTACTGATCGATTTTCTCCTCTAAAGAATTCCAACGTAATTTTTTTCCAAAATTCAGAAAATAATTCTTTTGTTAAATCACCATAATCTAATTCTTTAAAAGTGACTTTTAAAGAATTAGATTATAGATCTTTTTTTGTATTATGGTTTCATCATCATATAATCTCAACATTTCTTCGATAATCTTCTTTTTTAATTAAAATTTTTACACTACTCTCTTTGTTATTAGATAGATCTGGATATTCAATATCCATTTCATTAGTAAATTCATCAGTTAGTAAATCCATATCTATTCTTAAGTTGTTTCTATAATAGATATGAAATTGTCCAAATCTTATAAGTCTGAGACAAATTCATCTGAAAAAAAAAAAAACTTGGCTATTTAATATAACAGTATTTTCTTTTAAAAATTTCCTAAATACATACACTTTATTTAACAAAATACATATATTTTTAATAAAATACATTTTATTTTAACAAAAAAGTTCAACATGCTATGCTTTTATAATATATTCGTCAAATAATGCTAATAAACTTACTTGGACTTTGATGAATTTGATGAGAGACTCTTCTAATGACTACTCTATCCTGATTCTGAATATCTTCAAAATCATCATCAGATTCGTTATTTTGTTGTAATCGAGAATCTGATTGTGTATCAATAGACTCTCTTTTAATGATATGTCTATTTCTGGTACTCTAGTAAACCTTGATTATTATCATCAGATTCATTATTTGATTCTTGTCTAAAATTTGACTGTAAAGAATGTCTTCTAATAATTCTGTTATGTCCTAAATCTTCTATTATGTCCTAAATCTTCTCGATAAGATTCCGTATGACTCGTCAATATTTGCATTATTTGTTATCGCATAATCAGAACAAGATAAATCTCTATTTGGAATAATAATAATTACTCCTCTGGGTACTTTATTTAATAATTCTTCTAATGTATTTATTGTTAATATTGTTATTTTTTTGTCTTTAGCACATTTTCCAAAACGAAATCCAACTGATTCTAATTGCACTCTTGAATAAATTTCACAAATATATTTTTGGATTCTAATTATTGACCAATTTAATTTAAATTCGATAATTTTCTTATCTGTCAATAATTTAAAAAAATTTGAATTAGTTTTAAAATGGAAGCTATGGAAGCTCAGTTAGTATTAAAAGCCTTTTTTATTGAAACATTATATTGTGTAATATTTACCAAAATCATTTTCTTAAATAAATACATTCGGTTACGCATGAATAATAATCGACATTTGATCTACGTAATAAGAGTACATTTTTTTACTGATTGTTTTGATCGGCCTCTTGGCCTTTCAGATGATTGAAACGAAGGTCTAAAATTTTCCCTGGTAGCTTGCATAATTTGAGAATGTTGTTGTTAAATAGCTCCTCTTACTGAATTTGCAATATTCGATAATGCAAATTCACCTCGGCTATTCATCTAAGACGCAAAACAAATACTTAACTTATATATTGTTACTTATAAATAGATATTGATATACATTGACATTGATATTGAATTATTTTAAAATATTAATATATTTCCGTAATTACCTTTATTATTGCAAAATTACACTTTTCTCTTAATGTTCACACAATTCTCATAAAACTGAAATTGGTTATGGGTAATATTAGTTAATAAAAGTTCCATCTTCTGCCAATAGCAACCAGTTCAGCATATGACTAGAGAATTTATTTATTGCGACACAGTGTTGTACCCCGGATGGGCTACAACGTTAATATTAGGGATAGTCGAATTCATTAAGCCTAAGGAGTTGAGACTCCGAGGATCAAAAGAATATAACGATCTTCTTGAATTCACTAACACACACTTTCTTTATTTTAATTGATTTATTCTCACAAGTGCACAGATGCTTGATATATTAACGATTATATTTGTAACGGAGCGCATCCCTCCGCTCCATTCCTCCTCCGAATTTCCCCCGACCGACCACCCGTCGGGGACCGCCGAACACCAGGCGGAGTGCGGCAGTGGCCGCAAAGAGGCAGTAATGCCTCCTTTTTTAATACATCCATACGCGAACTCCGAAGCGTCGGAGAATACCACGAAACATGTATGTTTTCGTGGTATTTCCCCGCACCGCGCCAAGCGTCGCGCCAACAAGCGCTAACGCACCGCGCCACGCACCGTACCACCGAGCGTGAACGCATCCCGCGCCGCACCGACGCCGCGCCACGCAATCGAGCGAGCGTCCCCGCACCGCGCCATTATCTTCCCACCGAATTCCTTCCCTTTAATCATCCCCCGATCCTTTTTTTCCGCTCCTAGGGAGAGGGATGCTAACCCCAAGATCGACCAATCCGACCGATCCGACCGAAAATACCGAGGTCGATCTCGGGTATAAAAAGGCATCGCTCTCCACAGGAAATCACTCCTCGTTTATTCCTGTTCCTAACTCGTTTTCCGAGAGCCCGTCTCAAGGAAGCGAGCATCCGAAACCGGTAGCAAGTCTGAGGTTTGTTGGGGCTCTCCCCAACGTGCCAAGTTCGCTTGGCCTAGCCGAAAGCCATATCTCTGAATCTCTCACGGCAAGCCGAGAGCTGAGGTCTCCCCAGCGCGTCGAGTTCGCTCGATCCGACTTCGCCGTTCCCGAGATTTCTCCGCCGGGCATCGGGGTTCTCCCCGATATCACCTCTCCGAGCACCAGGGTACACCCTGGTCGGCCGAGTACACTCGGCACCGTCGAGTTTCTTCTCCGCACACAGCTGGGGCCCTCCCCGGCTGGCCGAGTTCACTCGGCATTCACGCAGACAGACGAGAGACGCACCCCCCGTCAGCCGAGCCCTCTCGGCAGGGAACGGGCACACCCGTTCTCCGATCTAAACGATCCGACGACCTCGCGAAATATCCACCCTCGCGACAACACCCGCGACGCGCGTGTACGTTTAAATCCACGCCGATTTAAAGGCCCGCGACAAACACGTGCGATACCGCCGCCGCCGCGCGCGCCCTGCGCCACCGAACTGCGCGCCGCGATCAGTATCGCACCGACCGCCCGAGCGATATCTTATTTTATATCCACGCGCTATCCGTGCGCCGATCGCCGTCTCGCCCGTCCACGGCCACGAACAATTGACGCGAAGATTCGGTGCATTCCATCGCACCACTATTAATTAAATAAAGCATCGTTATTTGTTATAATTATCGCCTAACAATTTAATAACAACTTTCTGTCTCCAACGTCTCCTCGCTTCCCCTCCTGGCAATCGACTGACCGCTCTCCGCGCAGGAAAGCGAGACCGTTTTATATTTTATACACGGTTAAACGTCATCGGGTGACTCGGTGCGTCTCGCATTACTCTGGCGGCCGACGACCGAATATGTCACCTGAGATGCTGATAGTACGGCTCGCGTGAACTTCGTTACGAGATTCGGTAATATCTCGTGCGATTATTATAAGTTCGATTCCGGACGACACGTAATTTTTGACTCTCTCGACTCCGCCTTGTGTAATCGGTTATATAGGCTAATCGATGCCCGATCAGCATTCCGATCGGTTGCGTGATATTGATTGATCAATATTACGCTCGGTTTGATCATCAAATTTAGGAATTTGCTGATAAGCTTTTCGCAATGTTCTCGCGTGATGCATTTCTGCGGTCTTTCGAAAGACTGGTCGCAATTTCGGCGGTCACACATTTGTGTCGTCTTTCGAAAGACTTCTCGAGATTCATGCGGACTATTTTTGTTGCCATGCGGACTACTTTTATTATTAGTTGTAGATCTGGCTACAACATCCCCCCTCCCCGTTAGTAAAAGAAAACGGAGGTACGAAATTTTCGCTTTTTACATAATTTTTCTTCCGATACATTTTTTGTTATAATCGTTTGCTTAGAATCGAGTACTTTCGCTTATTTTAACGGCGCGATCTACATTGCGTGTCATTATTTCATTTTGTTTTTTCTTTCTTATTACAATTATTATTGTTGCGATAGCGATGATTATTATTAATGAGCTGCTAATTGATACAGGATATACAAAGTGTTTTTGTAAAAAAAAGGTATCTCGTTATTGTTTATTTCGTTCATGTTATTTAATTTCTTTGTTAATTCTATTAGGTCTGTTGCGTCTTGTATAACTTTTAATTTAATTTTTTCTGTCTTATTTACCTTGAGAGTTTCGCTTAATAATGTAATGTTATATTGTGGTAAATAAGTTTTTATTTCTTTTCCCTTGTTGGTACTTGTTGATTTTATTGTCGCGTCTGATGTAACTATTTTACAGTTACTTGATAACGTTATTTTTCCTGTATTTGTAATAGTTCTACGCATTTCTTTATTATTTTTACATAAAATTGTAATAATTTGTTTTGCTGGTGTGGAATATAATCAAGAATATGAATTACTTAAGGCTATCCATATGCTATTTTTTATTGTTATATATTTAATTTTGCAATTGTTATAATAATTGTCGTTTTCTACATATATGTCTATTTCGCATAGCGGGTCGGTTTTTACATTTCTAATTGGAAAGATTTGTTCACACAAGTAGTTCGTATTTATTTGCTTGCATTGTCTTAACTTTTCATGAGTCAGTTTTGCGTACGTGTGTCTGTCAGTATCCAAAGCTATTAATGGATTGTTCGTTTCAATTAATGCGGACATGTTTTATTTGTATGGTACCGGTAGTGGTATTATGTTTAATATTTCGTATAGTGGAAGTGAAATTAGCGGGAATTGTAGGATTGTATAGACATTTGTTTTGTTACAGTGTGCGCTCATTTTCGTTACTTTTTCTATTGTAGGCCAATCCTCTTCCCTTATTTTAAATGGAAAATATGATTCTTGCGGTATTTGTGTGATTGCTTCCTTAAGATTCTTCATTATTTCTTCTAACGGTATTAATCGCGGGTGTAGTATTCCATTTTTTATCGCAGTTAGATATTCTAGTGTGTTCTCCGCGTTTTGTGTCACTGCGGCAAGTATTGTGTTGGTGATTATAAAATGTTCTTTTATGTTTTCACTACTTATTTCCGTTGTGCCATTTCTAATTTTTTGATTGCGTTAGCTAAAATGTTTTCATTATTTTGGATTATTTTCTCGTGATTACTTATATGCGCTATCGTTACGTTTATAATTTTGATTTGATTTTTTATTATATTCTCTGTTGTTTATTGTTTGTTATGTAAGATATTTAATTGTTCATTGATTAGTTGTCTGTCCTCATTATCCATTGTTCCAAATAATGTTTTGGCAATAGTTCCTATTCCATCTATCAGCCTTCGTTTCGTTTTTGTATCTTGTGTTTTATACAGAGAGTTTATTCTTTTTGTTAAATGTTTTAACCGCTGGTAATTGTTTTCAATTATGGTATTATAGTTATGACATGACCCTTTGTTTGTAAATTGTAACATAGTACATATGTTTTGCGTTTTTAGAATGTATTCTTCTATTTGCTCTGCTCGTTTTTCGATTGGTGAGATATCTATTTTTATAACTATTTTCCAGAATGAATCGACTATGTTTAGCTTTCCTATTTCCTCGAAGTATATTCCGGGATGGTGTTTGAAGCTCTCTACTTCAAATAGTAGTTTTTCTTCTCCTTCTCCATTGGTTATCCATATCTGTATTCTGCAATGTTAAAATAAAAATTCTTATTTCTCATGAAGAGTTTGTGGTGTTCGAAATCGACGTTTCTTTTTTATCATATTCCCTGGCGTAATATTACTTTATTCTTATTTTACTATCTTAGTTAAAAAGATTCTCCTGTGAATCTGTTGAGCTTGCTTTTTTATAACGTTTATCATTTCTCTTGGTGTCCTTTTTATTATATCGGTGTTAGATATTCCGTGTGACCCTTCTAATATTTCATCTCTTTTCGCGATGAGTCTACTGCCTGCATCTCGTCAGTTGTCGAAGTACCTTTCTTGCGACATCATGGGTTCCCGGGAGAATTGTAGGCGCGATCCGCTGGTTTTTGATGATAATGCCGCGGCGGAAGCATCGTCCGATGACGAAGGCTTCGACATTGAAATAGATAATACTGAAGTAAACGAATTTATGGATAGTCCTGCCGCTCAGGTGCACTTCCATCGCGTGCGAGAGTGGCTATCCATCGTGAATCGGTTTTATAGTAACGGTGTGTTCCACATTTGTGAGGATTGCATTTGGTTTGCTGGCAATGATGCTCCTGGTAGAGTCATCGAATTGCCATGGTCGGTGGAACTGTACGAGTTGCTTGTGTCCATGCCTGAGGCCGTTTTGGCTGGCGTGGAAGTGGATTCGGGAGATGATCTGGATGATCCGTTGGAAGATTTTCCAGCCGATGATGTGGACAAGGTCGATGTGGGGGATGACCCAGCGGTCAATCCCGCAGAGGCGAGAGGCCGCTCTCCTGGGACCTAATCATGACTCGTGTGTAGTGTAGTATAGTTTATAGTACACTTAGTTATTTACTAGTGTAGTTGTTAGTTTGTAATGCTTTTTGTTGATTGGATTATTGGTGATTAGATTATTCTCCAGACCTGCTGGCATTCTTCTTCGGTAAGTCCCAATGTTTTTATTTTTATTTTTCTATATTTTTATTTTGTATTATGTGCTTTTATCCTATCTCTTTTTAATTTTCGACGAACGGTTTAATTCGATTCGCGTGCACGTTAATCGTTCGGCGGCCCATTTTTATTTTATAATTTAGATCGCCTATTTTTTCTAAAATTGTATAGGGTCCGATCCATAACGCGTCTAGTTTTTTCGATCTCCCTCGCCGAACTGTTTCGTCGTGTAATAGGACTTTATCTCTTATTTCGAATGTGTGTATTTTTGTTTTTCTGTCGTAGGTTTCCTTCGCTTTTTGTTTTTCCTCTTTTACGTTTTCTTTCGCTATCTGATTCGCGGCTCGTATTCTTTTACGGAGTTCTTGCGCATAATCATCGTATGTGTACGATGGTTTCGGTGAGCTAGTTAGGGCCGTAGGTAGTGAGTGATGCCTGATGCCCGTAGACCAGTTCGGGCGTGAAACTCGTAGCGGTGTGCGGTGTCGTATTATATGCGAACATCGCATACGGTATCCATTCGTCCCTGTCTGATCATTATTAATATAATGTCGTAAATATTCGGTTAATGTCCGATGTGATCTTTCGAGTGCTCCGTTTATTTCTGGATGATAGGCCGTCGTTTGCAATTTTTGTATTTTTAATAATTTGCACGTATTTTTAAATAATTCGCTGGTAAAGTTTGTTCCTTGGTCGGTCAGGATTTTGTCTGGAATTCCATATTCTAGAATGATTTTTGTCACTAACTCTTTTGCTATTGTTGTTGCCTCTTGATTTTGTACTGGTATTCCTTTGCTAAATTTTGTTAAATTATCTTGAAATGTTAATATATATTTGTTTCCCATCGTCGTTACAGGCAATGGTCCTACGATATCTAATGCGCATTTCTCAAATGTTTTGTTGGCGTATCTGTTATCATTAACGGTGCTTTAGCGCGTCGTTGCAATTTATTTTTCTGACAATGTTCACATTTTGAGATGTATTGCTCAACATCTCGTTTTAATCCTGGCCAGTTGTGGTGTAATCGTATTCTATTTATTGTTCGTTCAACGCCCTGGTGTCCTCCTATAGGTGCGTTGTAGTATTCGTATAATATTTGTTTCTTTTCTTCTTCTTCATATTGCTTTTCTGACGCGACGTCGTCAGTTTGTTGCTCTTCTATTATTGCTGCCACGTTACGGCTTAATGCGTCAGCATTAGCGTTTGCTTTCCCAGCTTTATGTATTATTTCGTAATCGAATTCTTCCAATTTTAATCTCCATCTGATTAAACGTGATCCGTTACGTTAAATAACCATATTAACGGTTTATGGTCGGTAATTATTTAAAATTTTGTCCCGTATAAATAAAGTCTAAAATGTTTTACTGCCCATACTATTGCGAGTAATTCCTTTTCAGTCGTATTATAATTCTGTTCTGCTCGTGATAGTACACGGCTGGCATACGCGACAGATTGGTCTTGACCTACCTCGCCTTGCAATAAGACGGCTCCTATTGCATAGTCCGATAAATTCATGGTTAGGAGGAATTCTCTCGTGAAGTCGGGATATTTTAATATCGGTGCCGTCGTTAATTTATTTTTTAGCATGTCAAATGCATTTTGCTGTGTTTCGGTTCACTCAAATTTCTCTTCTTTTTTTGTGAGTTTTGTTAATGGTTTTGCTATTCGTGAGAAATCTTCGATAAATTTTTGATAGTATCCGGCTAATCCGATGAATAATTGCACATTTTTTACCTTTTTGGGCATAGGAAAATTTTTTACGGCGTGCAATTTTGATGGATTTGGCGAAATTCCATTTTCTGTAATTATATGTCCTAAATAAACTACTTCTTTTCGTAAGAATTCGCACTTGTCCGGTTGGAGCTTTAGATTATTCTCTCTTAATCTTTGAACGACTACTTTTAATCTTTTATTGTGTTCTATAAGGACCGTATATTACAATGTCTAGGACCGTATATTACAATGTCGTCAAGATACACTAGACATTTAATTCCTTGCAAACTCGTTAAAATTGAATTCATTAGTCGTTGGAAGGTTATAGGTGCGTTTTTTAAACCAAATGGCATTCTATTAAATTCATAATGACCGTGTGATGTAGAGAATGCCGTTTTATTTTGATCTCGCTCCGTCATTGATATCTGGTGGTAACCTGATGCGAGATTCAGTGTCGTGAAGTATTTCACGTTGCCCAGCTGATCAAGTATATCCGTTATGTTGGACAACGGGAATGAATCTCCGATTGTGAGATCATTTAATTTTCTGAAATCTACTACAATTCGTAATTTTGTTTTTCCTGACGCGTCTGTCTTTTTGGGCACGACTAATAGTGGTGCGTTCCATTGGCTGACGCTCGGTCTGATAATTTCTTGTTTCAACATTCCTTGAACTTGTTTATTTACCTCGTCTTTATGTTTTTCCGGTAAACGATAAGGTCGTACGTTTATTAGTGATGAATCTGTTCGTACTGATATGTCATGCTTAATTGTTGTTGTGCACGTTAATGTATCTCCTTCTAGGTGGAACACGTCATTATATTCGTGATATAATTTTAATACAGATTTTCGTTCTTCCTCATTTAAATGTTCTGTGCGCAAGGAATTGTTTATTTGCTCTTCTCGAGATATTAATTTTGTATCTTTATTTTTTGTCTGCATTGCGTTCACAGATTCCTGTGTTATTTTTTCTTGTATGTTTATTTCTTCTAATATTACTTGCGGTACCTAAACGATTTTTCTTCTTCCGTAATATTTATTATACTGATTGGACATGTATAATTTCGCGATTCGACTAGGCAACATCCAATAAAAATTCCAGTATCATTTCCTCTGGTTTCGTCAATCCAATTATGTTTTGGTTAGTCGTGACTTGCACGATTGTTTCGCTGCGCGGCCCTAAAGTTACGCGCCTGTATGGGTAAAGTTGGAATTTCGTATTTTTAAATTGTACTGAATTTGTTTTTGGATTGAACGCAGTTATGTATTTCCAAATGATATCTGCTCCTAGGATCGCATCGTATTCCATTGGCGCGTTATCTCGCACTATGTATACGGAGTGTCGCATCTTTTTTCGCGACAGTTGAACCGTAACATGTGTTTTGCCCAATGTTATTATTTCATGTCCTGTTATGCCTGTTAGCTTAGTTTTTTCCTCATAGATTAGGACGTGGTCTAGTACATATTTTAGTTTTATTATTATGCGCCCGTATCAAACAAGAAGTTTATTTTTCTACCTTTGGCTTCTGCAATCGGTAATGTGATCGCATTTAATCCAGTGTTGACGAGCGATGTCCCCTTGACGTGTGCCACGCGATACTCTGACGCGGGGCGCGGGACGGTCGGTTTACCTTCGCCAATTTCGCTCTTTTTATTTTTAAAGTTCTTCGCGGGATTTTCTCTTCGCGAATTCGAAAAAATTTTTCCGGAATTTTTGCTGTTTTCCGATTTTCTGTTCAGTGTTCAACATTCGTGCCACAAATGTTCTATCTTTTTACAATAGCTACATTGTTTTTCAATTGTATTTATTCGTGGTTGTCCTTTTGGCTTAGGCAGGGTATATCTATTTGAGAAACGACTAGTCCTACAATCGCGCCCGTAATGACCGATTTTTCCGCATTTTTCGCAACGCGGACTCGGCGGATGCGTTTTAACTATTGGCCGGTTTCGATAAGTTTGTGTTCGAGTGCTAGGTCCTCGCATCTTTTCTTCTGCAGTTGCTCCTGCGATCGCTTCCTGTATCGTTTGATATCGCTGTGATCGTACAATCAATTTAATTTCTTCATGTAAACCGTTCTGATAATTGTAGAGTGCCTGCTCTTTTATATTTTCTAAAATAGCGCGTTGCTGTTCGACCGTATGATTTTTTCCTTCTTCGATGGATTCGTATAATTCCATGGCTATATTGTCTGTTCGTCTGCCGAATTCTTGTGCATTCTCGTTTAATTTTTGTTTAAGCGAGTTAAATTCGAGTTGTAAATGTGCGGTACTTCATTTGCTTAAATATTCCTTTTCTAGTTCTTGTTTTAACTGTTCGAAGTTTATTATATCTCGCGTACGAAAAAATACATCATGGTCTTGCCTTTGAATTTAGTGCAAAGAATGGCTTCTAAAGAGAAGCTGTTCATCTGCGGGATGTATATTTTTTATTGTACGTACTTGCATTTAGAAATTCGTACACGCGTCCTCGTGACGTGCCGTCGATCTCTGGGATCATGTTACGCACGTCTTTCAGTGTGAGGAATGTCAGTGCATTCCCCGGTTGGTTTCGTATATCTTGTTACGAACATCCGTAAGTTAGATCTATAGCGGGTGCGGCAGAAAATCCTGAGATATTCTCGTTCGCCCATAGGCAATTGTGTTTGGCTTAATTCGTTGACTTGCACACGGAGATCGCATATTTCATCCATTAATTCTCGAAGGAGAATGTTATCGGGCGGTGCGTCGATTGTGACGCGGCGGTTCGTTCGACTTTCTTGCGGTCCATGTCTCTCGACCGAATGTCGTAGTTGCAAAATTTCGTTGTCGATTTCGTTCTATTGTTCGACAGGTGAGTGAGCCATTTTGTTTATTAGCAATTGGTATATGTTGAAAGAATTAAATATGCTTCCGTCTCGTAAATTAATAATTTATTATTATTGTTTATTACTATTATTGTTTCAATGTGAATTACCATCGATTTTACATAGCATCAAATGTGAATTTGTTGAGGATATTTCCGTAAGTATATTCTAAATTATTTATATAATATGATTATTATGTGTTACTACTGTTAATATTATCGTTTCGGTGTGTATTGAAGTATGATATATTTATTAATATTGTTGTTTCAGTGTGTATTAAAGAAAGATATCGAGCGACAACGTGCAAACGATATCGTCCGATAACGCGAGGTTGGCTCTAAGACACGCAATCGCGTTTTTTCAGGAGTATTACCGTATACTCGGTAATGGAGTTCTTAACTACGTTGAAACAAATGCGTAAACCGCGATATGGCGTTAGAGCGTAATTCATATATCGAATTCCGCCCTGGACGTTCTTCTTGCATTCGAATTCTACGCGAACGTCGACGGTGGCGCTCTTGATCGATTCGTTCTGGCGGGAGCAATCGATGACCACGAGCGGACCGTATTGCAGAAATCTGGTGATAATCATGAATGGTTCGCAGATCTTGCACCCGTAATACGTCTTTTGAAATTTCAGATACATATCGTACAGCACGGCGAACTTGTTATACTCAAAATCTAGGTTCATATCGTCATAGGGATAGAACTCGGAATTCAAATAGAGTTTTACATTAGTCAGCTTGCAATCGTCGAATTTGGAAACGTTCCGATAATACGTTTTTCCTTCCGGTCTATAACGCGAAGATCACGTATCGCGGTTTCTCCAATTGCGTCGCCGCTTTTACTGCCCACGAACTTGGTCGTACTTTGTAACAGAAAATTCGTACAAATCCCACGAATGAAAGCCCATGCTTAGATATCGTTCGCTGTCCAACGTTCGCAGAAGCGACAATTTGTTGACGTCATTCAGTATCATGTGCGGCATTCGCCACTGTATCCTCAACAGCATGATTTTTGGTCTTTGATCCGGATGCGCCACGACGCAATTGTTATCGCAATTGTTGCGAGCTCGTTTCAGAATGAGTTCATGTCGCACGTTTATCATTATGCGCTTGTAATTTTCGCAAAAACCGAGGAGTACGTTGAGAAGCACGCAAAAGTTAAAATTGTCTAACACTATAGGCGAGATTTCCCATCCAGAGTTCTGTAAAATTCTATCTTTCTCGTAGCTCAACGATACGTAGTTTTTCATCAAGATCGTTATTCCAACATTTTTGCTCTTATCGATCTTCACGCCATCGCTCGTATCGAATCTTGTCGAATAAACGCAATCCAGATGTTGACTAGCTTCGCGGCGGTTTTCGTACCTTCCTTCGCCGTGCTTTCCTTCGCACCCTCTCTCGCCTTTCCTTCGTACAGAAAACTTTCGCACGGCAACGTGTACAGATCCTGCTGTTGTATAGTATTCGTATCTCGTCGCTATGTCCGAATGTTAGCGTATGGATTGTAAATGTGGGTTTCTATTCTCACGATACGATCATCAAAGATCGGAGTACCTCCGATACTTAAAATGTCGCTCGCCATGTCGATTCTTCATGAAGCCTAAAGATCTTAAGAACGTTCACGGCGTTCAACTCATTCGCCTTTCCCTCGCGCACCTTTCTCGTCGCGTCGTTCTGCGGTAGGATTGCGGACGTAGCGTTTGCGTCTCTTCTCGCGTACAACTCGTTCAGAATGAGCTCTCGCGCATCTCTTTCTCTATTGCCTTCGTCGTTGCACGTAGAGTCGCACCGTTATTTCCCCGCGAAAATCGATCGGTTGTCCGTCTTGATCCACGATTTGGAGCGTGATATCAGTGATGTTTCGCATGATGATCGGGAAGTAAATGATCGACGTCGGAGCGTTCGACAGTTTATATCCCGAAGGAACGTTCGGAGAAAATTCGTGTGTCGTGTGAACCGGTTCGTCGCTGTACGCGGTGATATTACACTCTATCCGAATGATATTCACGCTCATGATATTCACAGATCCGTCGGATGTGTGCCATTTGTTCGATCATAACACGCGAGAATCCCAGCAAACCGATGTTGTTCGGTTTCGTGAAATTGACTTGATACGCGCACCTAATCGCTTCTCGCTTCTCACGGTGTTCTCATTGTCGCGAATGATCAGGACCAGCGTGCCTTTCTCGTCCTCGTCGCTCTCGTCATCGTCGCTCGTCAACCTCTCTTTCTTGCTCTCGTCGATTCTTCACCTCTGAGAGATAATGGCGTTCTGTCTATCGCACTCAACTCGTATGAATTCTCGGGAATCGCAATCGTTTTGTCGTCGTCGTCGTCGTAGAAGAAGTTATTATTCATAGAATCGACATTCGGTATCGTGTTGTACGTTTCGAAATCCGTGAGACCTAACTCGTAATCGTCATCATTCAGATCTAAGACGGGAAAGTACACGCCGTGAGGACGCTACTCTTTCTGGTAAACGAAAGGCTCAGCGACATCGCGACCAATCCCCGACAGAAATCGTAAGCACAACTGACCGCAGATGCTTTGATCATACGCGATACGCTCTGAATCGCGATTGTACATTATATTTACATCGTCGTGGAGATATCTCTCGAATTCCCTCGGGGGGCGAAGATTGCCGAAACCGTTGAAGTAAGCCTCGTCGTTGCCCCTTTTCGCGACCCGAGTGAGTATTCGAACCCGTCGAGTCATCGAGATTCACGATGCCGTTCTCATTGCGTTGCGCTTTCGACGATAACGCGTTATGCATAAACACTTCTCTGAAGAAAGGTATTCGCAGACGACGCGCCTAGCGGCTCAGCTGCTCGTTCGTCGTAATGCTGCAGAGCGATAACTCGAGCGATCTTAACGTTTCCTTTCACAATTTTTTTTTTTTTCGTTCTTCTCATCATACCGCTGCCACGTTTGTAAGGCGCTAGATGCAATCCATGATCCATCCCTCGATTGTGACGATTGCAACTCCTCCAGTTGATTCCGAGCGGCTTTAACGGCGTTCATCGCCTTCGCGACGCCCACCGTGTCACCGATTAAAGAACCGAGTGCGCCTATATATCGGAAAAATGGGCAACAAGCTTCCGCGTTTCGCCGTCGGAAGTATCTTCCTCGTTGTCTTCCTCTTCTTCTTTCTCAAACCTATGCTCAACTTTGTTTTTGTTTTCATAGTCGCGGAACATATGGCGGTCGCGGCGACCCTCTCGCCGAAGATGGAATCTCTGGCCGTTATATGTTCGCACGTCTTCTCGATCGGCAGCGTGGCGATCGGTGAATTCCTTGTTTCGCGAGTAGGCGATGTCGTGCTCGCGGCACACCGCATTCAATGGGTTGACGCTTCGATCGCCGCGCGCCAATCGCTTCGCGAGACGGGTGCCAGGTCCGCAAAATTGATATCCGGGAATATATAGTTCGAAGGGAAGCGCATTTATCGCCGTGTCGAATAATCCCGCGCCGCTGAGCATTTGCTACAGTTTTTGATGAGAGGCACTGGTCTTTGTTGCCACGATTGTAATGCTCCAGACACACGCGACAACGTTGCACCTCGAGGTCCACTCTCAGATGATCGGGTAGTCTATTCCACAATAGCTCCACGTATCTGTTGAAATCGCGCACGAGAACGATCTTCGGGATAAGTCGCAACTGTTCGGCGGATAAGTTGAGAATATCGCGTTTGTCCGTCAATAAGGGAAACATATTGATCACTGTGCGCAATCGAATCATTATTGAATATAAATAGAGTGATTATCGGTCGCGTCTCCTCGAAGCGAGCGCACGCGCGTAAATGCGATTCGTTCGACGGTCGCCAACTATAGGAGTCAAATGTCAAGGCGATCGTAAGGCTCGCCGAGTCTCGGACGACGTGGGAGGGCGCGCAGACACGACCTTCTATTACCGAACACGATACGTTACATCATTTGCGGCCTCTTCAATTGCGGTAAAATGAACATGTTGATAAGCATGCTCGAAAGCCCGCGTGCGCTTCGAGAACGTGTACGTCTTTTCGAAATCCTTCGGCAACAACCGAAATATTGATGGTGGAGTTGCTCGAGTCGATGGATAAGATGTCGTGCCACCGAGCATGGTGCCTTCCGATATTCGTGGCCTGTGACAAGCAGGACGCGCTCAGGGAATATTTCGCCATGGGTCGATACTCGAACATCGATTGTTTCTATCTCTGTCAGACGTACGCTAAAACGAAACATCTGATACATGACAACGCCAATCTCTTGGTACTGTTTAGGCAGAATAGCACTAACCTAAAGCACGTTTACAACGAGCACGTGAACACGGATATACGTACGAGGATTTTTGCGCTTTGTATCGTGCGTGTTGAAAACGCAAGTACGATTTCATAGTCATCGATAAGGATAGCGCGTTAAGAAACGGTAGATATAGACAAGGATTTAACGCCGTGTAGAGCGATTAGTTGTGACGAGGATAGACATCGGTGCTACGGCGAATATGGACGTCACTCGACGGGAAAAAACAGCGCGAGAGATGGCGAAGATTCAGGACTCTATACGTAAAAAGCACAGAGCGTTAAAGACCGGTGAGATAGAGAAGGAGATCGCGCTGGAGAAGCGACTCACACCGATCGTTCAATCATTGAAATGAATCGCCGAGAACACCGCGCGAGACGAGTCGACCGAAGGAATCGACCCGATCGCATCCATCGTCGGCGCTAAGAGAAAATGCGAGATCGATGATGAGTCACCGATCAAGACCGATGAAGAGACACTTCTTGACAAGATCACCCTCGATCACGATGGCTTGTTCCGCAACTAGAAACGAATCGGAGGAATTGATCTCGAACGCGCAATAGGGACCGTTAGGTCGCAAATATATGGGCGCGCTTCTAAGCGGGGACAGACAGAGTAAGATCGACCACGTTACGGGAGTGCACTTTGACGAGAACAGCACGATGCTCGGCGACAAGCGATTCGACGTGGCCGATGACGACAGCGTGATCGTGGGGATCAATGCACGATACTTGGGTACTCCGAACTTATACGAGTTGATCTTCAAGAAACTCCCCGACGACGTCGTGTACACGGAGAACGACAAACAAACGTACAAAAATAAATACTGTTGACTACGAACGCCTATCGACGTGGCCACAACGCGCTTATGTCCGTTGGCATAATTCCCACTCTAGGAAACAAAGGCTTCAAATACAAGTACATCGCGCCGCTTTTGCTCGATAAAGACAAAATTGGCGCTGGTACTAGTAAGGCGACGAGAAGAAGAAGGATCGATTCTATCCCATCCGCTATACGAGTAAGAGACAATAGAATCGAATACGTTCATTGGGACGATCCCAACGAGATAGTCGACCACCTTCGATTACTCGACGCCTCTCGTCGAGCGGGTAACGACGTTCACAACAACGAGATTCTCGATAATTGAGGAGCTTCGCAAGATCGACGCAATCGAGCATAAAAAGCGCTCGCGGCGGCCGGTATTCCCGTTATGTTGGTGAACAAGTTCGGAAGACTGTTGTTCGGCGGAGGCAACAGAATACACTCGCAATTCCCTGCGTCGTTACGTGCGTAATAACGCGCTCTGTCTGAGCGACGATTACTACGACGCGAGAGAGATAACCTTACGGTATTTAACTGCAACAGAACCGACATCGACGCCGCGAGGGAGAGTTATAATACATAGCACGTTTCGAGACGCGGAGATGAGGATCTTCGAGACGAGAAGCTACGCGGACGAACTCTTAGCGAGCACCCGAGCGTTGTTGTCGGAGACAAACGAGAGGATGGCCAAGTCGATCGGCGAATTGGAGGAATCTATGGCACGTGTAGCCAGATTGTTTCTAAAGGACGATATGCAGATCGTCGAGATTATGAACAGATTATCGCGCGTGATAGATTCATCATCCACGAAGGCTTGTCCGTGAACAAGTTCGGAAAGTCTCTGGAAAGACAGCGCGGCGTCGACGATCGTCCGACAATCGAGTCTCTACGAGCGTACATGTGTCGCAACGCACTCTACCTGAATCCGAACGACTACGACGTCAACAGATGCCAGATACGCATCTGAACACGCCGATCGATGATGCCGATGCGATGACCAAGGATTACGTCGATGACGCGCTTCGCGTAAGAAGCGAGGAGTCGAAAGCTCTAACGAACGAGCTACGAAAACAGCTGGAGATATGAACAAGCGAATTCGGAATATTTTCCAACAGTATTACGATGTAAGAACCGAAGTGGACATTCTGCGACACTTCGAAAAAAAGAGGGAGGATTCACTCGTCGATTATGACAAACGAATAGGGGAGACGAGAGACATGATAGAACGAGCGCTCGAGACGAACTACGAGCGAGAGACCTGAGCGAGATCCAAAGAGTCGTCGAAATGCTCAGTGATGCTTAGGAAAAACAAACGCGGAACCTAGAGGAATCCCTGCGAAAAGAGCTCAACGTGTTGCGACAGATCGAGGAGAAAAAGGAGGTTTGCTCGTCAATCTCGATAAACGAATAGGAGAGACGAAAGACGTCATGGAAGGAGCACTCGAGAGACGAGGCGAACTGCGAGCTAGAGATCTGAGCGAAATCCAAAGAATCGTCGAGATGTTCGGCGACGCTCAGGAAAAACGAACGCGGAAGCTAGAGGAATCCTTGCAAAATCTAGAGGAATCCCTGCGAAACGAACTCAATGCGTCGTCGCGAGAGGATTTCGAGAAAGAATCTTGCGCGTAACATGATTGATCTGACGAGAATCGCGAGAGAACTGACGGACAAATCGGTAACGAGAGAGACGCTGGATAAAACACTGGCCTCGTTGAACGTGGATAAAATAGTAATTAGGGAAACGATAGACGAGTTACTAGTAGCGTTAAAAACGGATATCCCGAATACCATGAAACATGCAATTAATATTTGGAACGAGGAACAAGAGCAAATGTGCAAAACGACGAGCACGAATAAAACTAACGCAAATCGCGCCTCCGCGTAAATCAACGATAAGCGTCGAGAAGAGGAGACTCGTCGAGGAGTTTCACGTACCCGCGCAAAGAAACTTCCCGCGTCGTCGCGTCGTGATGCGCAGTTACATGTGGTAGGTCGATGTGGTCGAGATACGTCCATATGCGCGGCAAAACAAGGCTTACAACTACGTGATGACGGTTATCGATGTGTTGAGCAAGTACGCATGAGCGATGCCGCTGAACAGCAAGAGCAGAAGCGACGTTATCCGAGATATTTCGCGATGACGCTCGACATCCACGAAATCTGCAAACAGACAAGGGCAAGGAGTTCTACAACGCCGCCGTAAAAGCAGTTATGAACAGATACAATATACATCACTACTCGACGTACTCGGTGATGAAGGCGGCGATGGTGGAGCGGATTAATCATATGCTCAAGAACGACATATGGAGGCTCTTCACGCTCAACGGATCGTACAAATGGCTCAACGCTCTACTGCGTTTAATCTCGGAGTATAACAACCATGCATTGAACGATCGGAATGCGACTGGCGGACATAACTCCCGCCTTGTCAAGAGACTCCTTTCCCTAGTATACAGTCACTTGAAGATCGCAGCCCCCGCGAGGTTCAAGGTGAACGATCTGGTACGCGTCAGCAAGTTCAAAATGATATTCGAGAAAAGATACGCTTAACTGGACGACCGAGGTTTTCTGAATCGCCAAGGTGCAACGCACGAATCCCATGACGTATCTGCTGAAAGACTATCGTGGAGAGCCAGTGGCCGGAGGATTCTACGAATATGAGTTACTGTGAGTTTCCAATCCCGATATCTATCGGGAGAAGGTGCTACGTAGAAAGGACAATAGGATTTTCGTCAAATGTTTAGGAATGGACAATACACATAACTCTTGGATATATAAAACGGCTGTATTATAATATAATGAATAAAAGAGTACAAAGATATTTTACGTGACATGATTACTTACACTATTACATTGGTAAAAAAGTATCTAATAGTGATATCTTATAATGACTCCACGGTAATGTATCAGTAGAGTCGGGGATCTCGTATCGTCGTACGGACTCAAGGCTAGTTTCAGTTCGGACACAGTGTAAACCTCGTGCAGTATCGAGCGTACGCACGTCTGACGTCTCAATTGCTGCGACGATTCGTTCAAGCACCGCACGAACGTTCTCGAACGTTATCATGTTCGCCACGATGCTCCTCTTGACGTCCTTTATCCTCTTCGTATCGCTCTTCCCCATAACTCTCAGAGCGTACATTTTCGCCCTATGAATTCCATTATGATCGCTCCGTTATTCTCATTCTTCATCAAGCCGAGAATCTTCATGTTCGCACGCGGCATATCGTATGCGTTATCGTCGGAATAATCGCTGGTGTCGAATCTCGCAATATCTCGTTTTATATTTTCATAAACGTTCTTGCATTCTAGAAAATATATCAAGCTCAGTGTTCGTATACATGATTTTGCATTTAGAGTGATAAAGCGGGACCATATAATCGTAATGAAATTCGTCAAACGCATCTTGGATATTTCTAGAATGCACATACCGACGTAGATCGGTTTGTTGAACTTAACTTCGAGTTTGCGCAACACGACGGCTATGAGATTCTCGTCGAAGACGCTCCTGCTGTGAAAATTCGGTTTCGCGATCAGCGCCTCGGCGCCGTATCTCCTGTCCCAACGCGTCACGAGTCTCACGTCTACGTGATCGTGTACGTTCTCCAAAAACCGCGTTGTTCATCAGCTTGTATAGATTTCTCTCGAACTCTCGTTGCTCGCGCGAGTTCTCCGTATTAAGCTTGATATACGCGTGAAGCCAAGACCATTGCGCGAACTGCAACGCACGATGGAACCTTGTCACGCGTAAATCGTATCGCACTGCTGAAGATTGCGTCACGTAACGCTTGTAGAGCATGTCGAGTAGCTTTTCGTTCCAGTAGCTTTCCCGGCGGTTTCTTGCGCGTCAGGCAGAACGGAAGATCCGCGTGGCCGTGAAGATACTCGAGCTCGACCTTTAAAATATAACTGATATCGGAGTCAGGCGGCACGGATATAATGTCGAGACTCTCGACGTCCTCAACCCATCGAAATTCCGCGTATGGTAAAGGCTCGCACATGGCTCAATCGTAAAGATTGTTCACATCATAGAACATGAGATACGACGACGGTCGAGACGAGTCGTACGATGATTCGTATTGATTATTAGCTCGCGCGTATCTATTCGAGCATTGATTCAAACTGCCACGTATGATATACCGCACTCTATGAACAACACCATATCGATAAGCAGATCGAATCGAACGTTCGTATATTTCAACATAGCATCCCACGTGTATCCTGGTAATGTGAAATAATGCGAGGGATCCAAACTGTAACTCTCTATACAGATGTCGAAAATTTTCGAAAACGTGCGCTAAGAGCATCCATTTTCAAGTATAAGTCGCTGTACTCGCGAGAGTCCTCACGTGAAAACGCTTCCATACCCTTCAAGTGTGCTCGTAATCACTAGCGTTCACGGTTTCGCCAGTTAAAGAATTGCTTCGATCAGCGATAACTTAGTCTCTAATAATTTATCAATGCTGTCGACGTACTCGTACGGAAATACGCCTTTGCGCGTAACAACTCGAAATCATCCGCGACGAGACCGGAGAATTTGAATCGCATGATCCTCAATTTTTCCCGATCTAGATACGAAGCTAATTTCTCGAGACTGGCATTGAGAAACTTAAACGAATCTACGAAACGTAGTTTAACGCAGTTTTTCCATTTGCCGTACGCCGAATTGTTGACGGTTTTCGAAAACGTGATGTAATTCTCGCGATGTAATCTTCTTAGTCAGTGATAACAAGTCAACTCTATCCTCGAAAGCTACATCTTTAATAATAAAATGCGCATCGTAACCCTATAAATTGTGAAAGAACACGGGAATAACGAACGCATTCTAATAGTTCAAATTGCAGCTCGCATGCGCGGGACCTCTGTAACGTCCAGTGAGATGATAATGATCGCGCACGCCTACGTCGTGCAGTACGAATATCTTCCCGCATATGTGGCAACGGATTGCTCTTCGAAAAGCGCTCCACTCGTCCGGCGTGAGCTCCGACATCGGTACGCTCGCGAAGAGGACCTTCTTTACGCGACACGCGAGAGCGCGCAGCTCGTTGACGAACCACGAGACGCAGTCGTCGCCGCGACGATATCTGTACGCGGCTGCGATTCCGTCGTACGAGCTACACAGATAATAACTCACGCTGAACGTTTTGTGATGTTATTAGGTGAATCTATTGTTGAGATTCCCCGCGCACCGTCAATCTCCCTTTTCTAAAACGCATTCTAGATCGGCGTACACGACAAATCGAGCGAGGTGACCGCGTTACGCATTATTATATATAAAAAAAGAAATTAAGTTTGAATTAATGTCAATAGAGTCGTGCGAAAGAAACTGGTGGACAGTAATGGTTAAAATTATCGATCCAAATTTCAGGGGGATAATTATGTTAGTCATAATTATGTTATCATTCATCGAATAGTAGTGATGCTAGTTTTATATAGAGATAGTTATATGTAAATTATCTTGAGGATTTATGTAATGAGCTATTATTGATAGAGGCGATTGTTGTTATGGGCGATTTTAACATATATATGAAAGTAAATAATTACATTTAAGATAGATTAACGAAAACAATGAATACAATAATTAAAACATTAATTAGAGAAGCGATACAGATAGTTATAAGTACATCTGAAACGATAATTGATGTAGTTTTCTCGAATATAGATTTTGTGGAAGTAAGGCATGAACCCAAGATAATGGATCATTCAGTGATAATGTTACGCTGGGAATAGGAGAGATGCTAAAAAAAGAAATAAAAGTGTTATATGTAGAGATTACAAAAGAATAGATGTTGATGAGTTTAAAAGATTAATTGAAATCAACGTTAATGTTATTGAGGGAGACAGTATTAATGAATTAGCTAGTTGAACGATTGATTCAATTGTAATTTAATTGTAATATGTATTGATAAGCGCCGAGAAAGATGATTGTTCTAAAAAATAAGTGGCATGGGAATGGTTCTCGGAAGATATATATCAGTTTATAAATCAAAGAGATGTCGCACATAAGGCAGCTCGTATGAGTAACAGTAAAAATTGGGACCTGTTTAGGCAGTTGATAAAATAAAACAATAGGTAGTTGTAGGAAAGCAAAAAGGGAATATTTGGAGAGAAGATTAGAGAAAAATAAAAGAAATCCAAAACAGATGTGGAGATTACTGAAAGAAATGTTAAAGGGTAACTCACATAACAAAGAATATAAAGAAATACAGTATGGAAATAGAATAATAAATAATGTGGAAGAAATGGCTAATGAATTTAATAGGTATTTGTAGATAGGTATTTTGTAGATAATCTAAGACAAGTAGCAATGAGGGACTCTGAAGGTGATTTTCAAACTGAAAACGAATATTCTATTAGTGCTCTTGAAAAGTTCAATAAAATAAATACAGAGTACTTAATGCAGGTAGTGAGAAAATTAGCTAATAAATCTGGAACTGAGGAGGAGATAACTATAGAGATAATGAAATTAGTAGTAGAGGTGACTAATGAGACGATATATTATATATTAAATAGATTATTAGAAGAAGGTATTTTCTAGGGAGGAAGCGATTGTTATTCCAATACCAAAGATTCGAGGAATGATTAAAATTGAAGAATTTAGGCCGATAAACAATTTACCAGATTTCTGTGAAAAGAGAGAAACATTAGAAATATCTTCAAAAATAGTTCACAGGCAGTTAGTGGAGTACTTAAAAAGCAACGAACTTATCAAGAAATGTCAATCAGAATTTAGAAGTAAACATTCATGACGTGAAACGACATTGCAGTGGGACTGCAACATTAACAGATTGGAAGAAAACGATAGGTGAAAGAAAGATGATGTTCTTAGATTTAAGAAGAGCGTTTGATAGGAAAATTCTAATAAAAAAAATTACAAAAATATGGGTTAAAAGGTTCTGTTTTGAAATAATTTAAAAATTACTTAGCAGATAGAAAATCAGATTTAATGGAATTCTATCCAATCCAATTAATGTTGATTTAGGTGTCCCTCAAGGATCAGTATTAGGGCCGTTGTTATTCTTGTTATATATTATCACACTTTCGCGGCGGTCACTCGCACAACTTTCATTCAAACGACACGCATAAATAAACAGAGGCCGTTTATAAAGAAGGAACTTTAACGAACACAATTAATTACATTGTTCGCGATACAATTTCGTGCTCACAATCCGCTCGCGCATCACTTCTCAAAACCATCTCGCACGAATCTATGTCAAATCTCTTTAATTAATCAATCAATAGAACATAAACAACGGCGGGTTGGCAAGGAACAATCTTTTCAATATTACTCGGGATCAAAAGCGAGCGGACCACTGCTCGGCCACAACAATATAAACGATATCACACAGATAATAAATAATGATTGCTCAATAAGATTATTTGCGAATGACACGTTAATATTCACAACTGGACAGCACAACATTCGAGGCAGGAGATTAGTGATAAATTGAATGAACAAATGATAATAGTGGATGAGTGATTGAGAAAGAATAGGTTATAACTAAATGTAAATAAAATCAAAGTAATGTTGATAAGAGGAATTAGGAGAAAAGTTACGGAGAGTAATTTTAAGATAAAATTTCAGGACAAAGAGCTGGAGGTAGTGAATAAGATAAAGTACCTAGGTAAGTATCTAGGGTAAGTATCTATCTAATAATAGATAAGAAATTAAATTTTGCGGCATACATATAGATTATATTGGTAAGAAAATAAGAACTAAACTAAGTGTTTTGCGAAGAGTTGGTAAAGATAACAAATATGAGACAACAAATATGAGATGTATTGTATACAAATCGATTGTTGCATCATTGTTTGAATATTGTGTTTCAATATTGATAAGTGTAGATAAGACTAATCTACATTATTTGCAGAAATTACAAAATCAGGCTATGAAAATTATACTTAGGTGTAACAAAAGAGTATGGATTATAGATATGCTAAAGACGTTGCAATTTATGTTAACAAAAGAGAGAGTTGAGTATAATGTTTATTGATATATAGAATAGTTAATGTGTCCACACTACTTGCGTAATAAAGTAAGTGTAATGTGACAGTGCAATAAATACGAGGCAAAGAGGTAACATATATATTATATAGGTGTACAACTAGTAAAGAAGAGAGAACGTTATTATACAATGAATTCAAAATGTATAATGATCTGCCGAGCGAACTAAAGAGGGAACAAAATTTAAAATGATTCAGAAGATTATTGATTCAATATTAAGAGGAAGGAGCGTGAAGATAATGTGTGGAAACTAATTAAGAGAGGCTAGCATTACCTGATTTATTTGTGTAATTATTAATATATGTAATTGTAATGATAGCTATGAGCTAATAAATTCTTCTCTCTCTCTCTCTCTCTCTCTCTCTCTCTCTCTCTCTCTCTCTTCTCTCCTTAATATGTTTCTCTCCTCTCTTTATTTATTTATCCTTTTCTCTCACAGTGAACCAATCGGATATACCAATTTCTAGACCACAACAATTTAACCGCAATAACGATCTCTCGTAAACGTTGTGTCCGAAATTGCCGAAATGGCCGAGTGCTCAAGAACAGTGATAAACAATCAAAACAAATTTCAAAAGAATCAATCGAACCATCAAAATCAAACTCGACCATTCTGAATCTCCTCATAATCTACTTTTACAATTTTTTCCTAATTTACTTATCGACCCGTTAAAATGTTTAATTTATGCGATAAAGCCAAATTATGCCCCCGTACACTGATCCGAATCAGAATCTCGTATCCATTTTCGAGTCCTATTCCCCCCATTCCTATGTTCCATGACGAACCTTTTTTTCCCCGATTTCGAAGAACCTTCCCGTTCGCTTGACCTAATAATCCACCTCCAAAAAAAACCAAGGTTACCTCTCCTCTTTAACTCTCACATATTAATTTTTATTTACATTTATATACTTCTTGTTAAATCTTTTTATTAATCTCATGACGAAATATCGATATCATTAAATTAAATTAATTGAAGAATTATCATTGTATAACTTGGTAGAATCATCGTTCAAAAGATTCATTTCAAACATTCACACTCTTTGTTGAAATCCTACCCGATGGCCTCCGTATCAATGTAACACCCGCGATCATACACGCACTCACACACCTCTACACACATACCATCTCTCTTGTTTCTTTAAATCATATATATTTTTATGTTCATTAAAAATTTAATTTAGATTTTAATTTTTCTTAATTTTTTTATAAGTCCTCGTTTTCTTTCCCCTATTCTATTAATCGCACGAAGTTTTTTCCTGGTAAAATAAGTTAAATTTTCTGAAAATCACCGATGAACGTTTATGCCACGGTGTCATAGCGTTTCCTTATCGTTGATCTAATGCCGACACATACACAGTGCGTTTCGACTCGAAGGGTCATGTTTCAATACTTGACCGACACTTGACGAGAGAGCAACTGTGCCGTCCAGCCCATTCATACTCTTTTCATTTCTTCTTCTTCTTCGTCGTTTGTTAGGACTTGGTCCTAACATGTCGTTCTCAACATATATTGTCCTCCCTTTATTCCTGTGAACCTGATGTTCAGTTCTCGTATCATCTCTTTGATGGTCTTCGTACGGGTCTAGTTGTAATTGGTCTTCGTTTTTACGATTTTTGGAATTTTGTCATCTTCCATCCTGTTGACATGATTTCTCCACTCCCTGCGTCTTCTTCTTCCATCCATCTTACTACGTGCTGGAATCCACACGTTTGTCTCATTTTCTCATTCGTCTTTCTGTCGTCTTGTATACTCTATAGTTAGTTGGAGTATTCTCATTTCAGTTGTTCTCAGATATCACTTAGTGCATGTTGTCTCTGCTCTGGTTTCTCTTACATAGGTCATTATTAGTCTGATGCACGTTTGATAGATTCTGATTTTACTTTTGATCTCCATGTATTTATTTCTCCATACAATGTTCCTTAGGTATTACGCGGTTATTGAGGCCGCAGAAGGCCGTTTTACCTATTTTTTTAATCTGTGCAAAGTATGCTCCGAAATTCAGAGTAATAGCGTGGGAATACTGCGAATCCACGCGTGTTTTCTTGGTATTCCCCCCGCACCGCGTCTCTGAGTGCTAACGCGCCCCGCATCGCACTACGCGCTGCGTCCCCGAGTGCTAATGCTCTCCGCGTCGCATCACGCCACGCCATGAAAGCCAGCGAACACCCTGCTCCGCACCGATACCTCATCACCAAACTCCTTTTCCTATCCATCCATATTCATTATCTATCCAAAAAACTAATTACACAATTTCTTTTTTTCTGCTTCTGTGAAGGGAGATGCTATCCCCGAGATCGATCAATCCGACCAAAAAATACCGTCGATCTCGGTATAAAAGCTTTCCAAAGAAGATCATCTTGTTCTGCGCTCGACTCTTGAGAGCACGTCTCGACAGAAGCGAGCATCTGAATCCGATTCCGGTGAAAGCCTAAGACTTATTGGGGATCTCCCCAACGCGTTAAATACGCTTAGCCAGGCCGAACCGTCTTCAAGCCCTTCCCCGGCAAGCCGAAGGTTACTGGGAGTCTCCCCAGCGCACCGAGTTCGCTCGATCCATCTCCGCTGTCACCGAATTCTACCGCTGAGTATCGGAGCCCTCCCTGATACGACAGCACGTCCGTCAGTAGTATGTGGGCTGCTATGGGGCGTCAAAACAAACCCCTATCACTTTCCCACTGGCGCCAGGGGCATGACCTTCAGCTGTCAAGATAGGGTCTCCACGTGGAAATGGAGCGTTCTGATTGACTGAGGGGCGTGATAATTAGGAGATAATTAGGTAATTAGTGGTGCGTTCTGATTGGATTCTCCCATAGTTGCCCGGCGTGTGATTGGACGCTCCCATAATTGCCCATGTGTGTGATTGGATGCTCCCAAAGCTGCCCGGGGTGTGATTAGTTGTCGAAATGCTAGACGAAAAGATAGGGGGAGGGGGTGAAAGTGTCTGGGCCGTTCGAGGTCCGACAAAATGGCGTGTGCAAAGATGGCGGACACCTGAGGAGAATTTGTTCCGGGGTCTGATCGGGGGTGCGATAAAATTGCGACAAGAAGGATGACGGGGTGTTGAAGGGGGATATACCTGATTAGCGGAGAATGGAATGCGGTTTTATGGTACGGTAAACAGGACGGGGCGAAGAAAGGAAATTGATTCTTTGTATACGAGGGGAATAAATCGGATTTTTCTGAAGAGACTTCTTGAGGCTTAATAGTTAGTGAAACCATTAAAAATTTGTTCCGGAGCTGATTGGGGTCTGATAAAATAACGACTATGAAGATGACAGGCGACTGAAGGAATATACTGACGAGAATGGAATATGAACTTTATGGTATGATATGGTATGAATGACTTTATAACTTGGATTGAAGGAAGGAAATTAATTCTTTGCATTGCTCCGAGGTCGCTCGTGGACTCCAGCAAAATGATGCCAGCGATAAGAAGGACGACGAACGTCTGAAGAGAATATGCTTGTCCTGGAGAACGGAATGCAAATTTTATGGTATGATATACAGCTTAGATCGAAGGAAACTGATTCTTTGTATATATGAGATACAAATCACGTTTTTTTCTTAAGTCGGAAGGTTTTTCCAAACCTAATAATAATAGCTAACGAAAAACTATTAAAATTTGTTCCGGGGCCGCTCGTGGGTTTGACAAAATGGCGCCAATGATAAGAAGGATGATGAACGTCTGAAGGGAATATGCTCGACCCCGGCGCTAATGGAAAAAGATTTTTTGCGGTACGATACGCAGAACGCCCCGAAAGTAGGAATTTACTTTGCATATATGGGAATTTGTTACTTTGTATATATGAGATGTAAATCGAGTTTTTCTTAAGACGAAAGGTTTCTCGACGCCTAATAGCTAGCGAACCTTAAAAATTTGTTTCGAGACCGCTCAGGATTCGATAAAGCGATATCTGCGACAAGAAAGATGAGGGAAGTCTGAAGAGAATATACTTGACCTGACGAGAATGGAATGCGATAGGAAAACAGGAATGAACAAGTTCGCACTAAATGTTTTTCTAACGAACTCGGAGCTATATGAAGCTCTTATTCTATAACAAACGCAATGTCTGAAAAATTTTTTAGATATTTCTAGCTCGAAGCAACGTAGCGCATTAATTTTTTTGGTTGAAAAGAAAATAAGAGGGGCAAAGACTAGAATTTAAGTTACAAAATCATTAAGTTTATTGTTATATCGTTGTACATATTATATCAATTCATAAATAAAAGTTACAAATTACGATTTGAAAAAATAATATAAAGAATTTCATTAAATCTCAGAGAAGTTAATTCCACAAATATTATATCGAAATACATATCCAGAAATGTTAAATCGTTTATTTGCGTATGTACATTGCGTGCGATTTCGTGATAATTTCCTTTCAAACTGAGTTTTACAATATCGCTATCTATGTAACTTTTTGGAAGGTTTAATTCTATTTCTTTTATAAGATATTGCGCGCATTTGTTAACATTGTCGGTCATGTTTTGTAAATGTTTTAAGTGCGCGTCGACACATTTCACAATATTTTTCAAACGTGAAAGTACTCTTCTGCATCACAATTGCGATAGCATAGGTTTTACGCCTCTTCGTCGGTGGCTGCGAATCCTCGCTAGTCGTTCCTCGATGTTGAATTTCGATATTTTCCATAATCTTCATTTTCTTTATACGCCAGTAATATGGATCGTGACCCATAAGAGGAGGTAAAGTTGATCGCAACATTTTTGACAATGATAGGATCCGGTTTATTGTTAGTGTTTAAATACTCATCGATAAGCCCCATGTTGTTTAGGAATTGTTGCCAGGAATCAGCGTCGAAATAAATTCCTTTTGTATTACCGGTTAATTTAACCATTGGCACAAAAATTCCTTCGTTTGTTGTTTGCAATCCAACGTGTATCCTTTTCGTGTGAGAGATGTTGAGTCCATATGTTGTCGAGAGCATCATATGGAACTTGTCGTTTCGTTCCTCGTTCCTTTCGAAATATCGCAGATGTATTTGCGCCTCTCGGAATCGGGGGCATTGCTCGGTTCCGGAGTATTACGCTTCTCGGTATCGAGAACAGCTTTTCGGCTCGCCATTGTTCCTGTTTTCTTCTCAAATGTAATTAATAATCACAAGCATCGAAATGAGAGACTACTTCGGATTTACGAAGTTGAAACGTCGAAGGATAACACTCGAATGAACCGAGGGCTGACGAATTCGTCGAGTTCATTGACTTATCTACTAAGAAAAAAGAACTGCGCGCGCAGATGGGCAAATGAAAAATTATAAAATTTAAAAAAATTTTTTAAATTTTAAGATTTTAAAATTTAAAAATTTTAAATTGTAAAATTATAAAATCTTTTAAACTTTAGATTTTCTAGACTTTTAAAACTTCTTCGCAAAATATTTTTTAATAAACCTAGAAACTACAAAATAAGGGAGTTAGAGATGTTTCTTGAGTGGGGAGCTCATTTTCTTTTAGCTATGTTTTAGCTAGAGAAATAGAAAAGAAAAGAAAATACCGCACGGAATTATAGAAAAGTCTATTTCCGAGATTATATTTTCTGACTTGGTCGGTTTTTACATTATTGCGCCGATTCGTTCGCTGTCTTAATTCTAAAATAGTAAAGGAGTGAAAAAATGGCATTCTGTGAAAAATTAAGAAGATTTTTTATCGTGTGCGCGAATATCAACCCGACGATAAACGCGAGTGTTTATATTTCATTATTAATAAATGAAGAAGAAACAAATTACATCACATTTGCAAAATTCGTACCGGAGTGTTCGAAAACCCTATTGAGCATTATGTTCAGATTAGGGTATTTCGTGGACAAAAGACTTTTGAATATTGTAAAAGAATATATAACCGGTGCAATAGCTGGTGTGGGGGAGGATGATGCTGGCGGACATATCGCTTATTTTACAAGGTGCACCGGAGGAGGTAAATATTTATTTTTAAAGTAATTGAAATTAGAATATGTAGGTATAAAAAATTCTAAATTTAAATATTTTTTAAGCGAGAGATAACATCGCGATTGTACATCCGTACCAACTACGAGGATTGAGATGCCCCGCCGAAAACGAGGCGGAAGGAGTAAATGAGCGTGAGTAAAATAATAGAAAATTGATATAATTGAAAATCTAGATTTCTAAATTTTCAGATTTTTAAATTAAAATATCGAATTTTTAGGACGAGTGCGAATGCGGATAGACGTGTAACCTGAGGAGGGTATCCCAACGGTTGATCTAGGTAAGAAAATATCTTTCAGGTAAGAAAATAGCAAATATTGCTTTCAAAATTATCTCACTGAATATCGAATTCAATTAATAAAAGCTTTTGTTTCAGATGCGGAAGAAAATATCGATGATGAGCCGACACCGAAATTTACACACCGCATGAGTAATTATTTAAAATAATAAAAGTTATAAAACTCATATTAGCTAATTCTTGAAAAAAAGATAATAATAATAATAATAATAACAACGATGTTTCTTTTTTTTAGTACAAGCAAACGACCTAGATGAATCCGAATATAGAGAAGAAAATGAGGGGGAAAACGAAGAACAAGAAGAAGATGTAGATGAAGAAGGAGAAGAAGTTGACGAAGAAAGACAAGAAGATAGAGAAGGAGAAGAAGATGACGATGACGATGAAGAAGACGAGCGAAGAAAATGGAAACAGGAGAAGAGCCTTTGAGCAAATATGCGATGAGCTTTTAGAAGAAGAAATCGAGGTTCGCACGATTTTCCATCAGTGCGAAACACGGACGGGCTATTCTCCGGAAAATTATGAAGGTAAATTTAATATTATTTTTAAATTTTAAGATAATTTATTCTTTCCGATAAATTTATAATTAAATGTTTTTTTTGCTAGATTAATACGCTCTATAAAAGCTTTGTAAAAGCGAAGAGAAAAGCTGTTCAAGAGATACCTTCGATATGCTGGAATCTATTCGCTAACATAAAAATCGAATAGAATTAAAATATTTATCATTAATATTTTTTGTTTCCCATTTTCAGTACAAATTTTCAATACAGGAGGCGTTTCACGTGAAGAAGAACAAGAAGATCGTTATTTACACCAGCTTCAGAACCATTCGACGGATCTTCAACAGCAGCATCACAGCAGCAACAGCAGGAGCACCGGTTAACCGACGAGGATGCCGCGGTCGACGACAGCGACACGGTCAGTGAAAATTTCACTTATATTGAATTACGGGCGAAAAACCCGTAAATTTCAAAAATTTGAAGTACTAGGTAGGGAGGCGACATTCGCGATACGTCCTCTCGCGGAAGGTGCTAGTGATATCGTGAATTATTTAGAAAACGCGTTTCGCGAAATCCACGTATGCGATACGTTTGAGCGGACTGGACGATTACGTGGGGTTATCCTTCGATTCGACAAATTTATCGCTTGGCCCGGCAGGTCTTTCGTTTCGTCTGGCGCGAGACTTGACTCACGAGGACATATGGAAACTCGTGAGTTCGGTAACGCAAAGCGCCGGGGGTTTCGATATTGCGATGAATTTTACCATACGCATTTTTAACGTAGCGGTACCTTTGGGGCAAGGGGATCAAATAAATTAACGCGAGAAAGCATCGCGAAACGCTCGATTTTACAAATAAAAAATTCCGACAATCTATGCCTTCCTCGCTTCCTCGTAGCGGCGAGGATTTACTGCGAACGTGGTACTCTGCGCACGGGAGAATTGCACGAATGGTGGGAATCTGTAAGATACGCGACTTCTTCGTTACAGTGTAAGTTGGCGATTGAGTTAATGAGGAGCGCGGGTATCGTGATCCCCGAGGAAGGTTGCGGATATAATGAAATCGAGCGTTTTCAACGATTTCTCGCCGCGGAAAATATCGCTATAATAATTTATAATTTTAGTAGTTTTGGCCGAGGTGAAAAACCGAGGTACGACGGTCGCGCATTACTCGCCTCCCTCGGACGCGAACCTTTGTATACATTAAATATAATGTATTACGAAGATTCGCGTCATTATAACCCTATATTAAATTTAACAGCTGCAGGCGGTTCGTGCGGCGGTTACTGCGAAACGTGCAACGAGAGCCCAAATAACAAGGGAGGGTGTGCGTCACGGCGGGGCCCGACCACGAACCAGTCGTGAAAACTCGTAATTATTTTGCGAAAAAATACCACCTCAGCCAGGAATCGAACCTGGATCTCCTGCTTACCGGGCAGGCATCTTATCCTTTCGACTACCGAGGCATGTGATGATATTTATCGCAAATAACGTGTTTAGAATTGAAAAATTGAACGAACTTACAGTGAAGTTCGATTACAATTATGCCGTCTCGTCCGGATGGATATATTGTAGTTGCGCTCCGTCGCGCTGTCTCCAACAGGCTTCTTAAAAGTTCCTTAAAACGGCAAAAGATGGCGTCCTCGCGACCTCGGCCGTAGCGCGCGCCAAGGACTTCATTATTTTAAAGTTGCCAAATCTGATACTAAGGGTTGGGTGGGTGGGAGTATCCATCCGAACGAGACGGCATAATTGTAATCGAACTTCACTGTAAGTTCGTTCAATTTTTCAATTATGCAAAGTCTCGTCCGGATGGATATATTGTAACTATTTAAAGCTAAGATTTGGTAGAAAAGTATATTTTAATCATTCTGAACATCTCAATGCCAAAATAAAGAAAACTTGTGTATTCAAAATTGTCGTCTGAAAAGACGAGTCGTTAATATTTCTATTATAAAAAAGAGCAAAGATGTCTGAAGATTTGCTCCAACCTGTGGTTCGTCTAATTTCGTCTATGTTAATGCCTCTGCTGGCTGCAAAGTGGAGGCATGACGAGTAGAATGAGCAGAAAAAATAGAAATGTCTCCTGCTATTTCAAGAGTTGTTTTAACTCAACTTACCTAATGTTTGGGAGGAGACTGCCTTATATGGTTTGCGATATGATATGAAAAAAGTCATGATTATCCTGGCGAAGGTCTTGTGTAAATTTAAGGTACTATTTCACTAGGGAAAAGATACAAGGATCTGGTTTATCCAGAAAAGGCTTGAAAAACGCGTCGAGGCTGGTATCTGCCAATCCCCGAAGTTTTGAGACGCGTCGGGATCTTACTAACTATAGAGTTCGAGAAAACAATATTCGAACACTGGATGGCCGCTAAAGTCTGCATTCTTTGTGCAGTTGTAAAGGCGAGTAAGTGTCGGTCCACAATAAGTATTCAATCCCCAAGCCACAAGAAACCGACCAATCACAGTCGATTATTCTTTTCATATTCGACTATAACCGGCCAATCTTACCTCCCAAAGCGCAAACCACCACCGTGGACCGAGACTAAGGTAACTAACTTCTTAGAAATAAGTTCCAGAGAGAGCTCCTCATATGGATACAGAGCAGCTAAATGAGCAATCGCCGGAGATGGATCCCAAGTAAAATCGTAACGCGGCTTTTGCGGTTTTAACACAGCAACCTCCCTAAAGAGTCTCCCGAACGGATGGAGACCTATTTTCTATTATTAGAAGGAATAATGGAAGTAGCCGAGCGATACGTGTTTAAGGTGGAGTATGACCTTGAATTTGAAAAACAAGATGATAAAACTCTAGCGCAGATGAGGTAAACGGGGAAAAGATATCTTCACCTCTCTCGTTATAGAATTGCGACCATAATCTGAGAGGTTTGGAATACTGCGCAATTGTAACTTCTGTAATCGATGCTAACATCGGCTCAATCGCGGACACCGATGTATCCCTTCTCAAGAAAGCTTGGCGGATAATTTCGTGGTAACCAGGGAAATCCTGGTCCATGCTGGGAACCAAGGTGCTGGCCACCACGGGATAACTAAAATTCCTTCCGCCTTATTGGAAATAATTTCTCGTAAGGTTCTTAAAATCAAGATAAGGGGAGGAGATGCATAGAAGTAAAAATTTCTCCAATCTAGCGAGAAAGCGTCTATTAATATTCCCCCGGGTCCCCGGAAACCAAGGAACAAAACGAGAGCATTTTGCCTTAGTTGATGTGGCAAATAGGTCGATATCAAAAGGACCAAAAGTAGGGGCAATTGTGTCAAAATTATCCTGATTGAACATCCATTCCATTTCTTCCGAACTCGAGATTCGGCATCTGCCTCACTATTCTGAGCCGAAGGGATATATGCAGCGTAAATAAATAAATCGCAGTCTGCACACCAAGACCAGATTTTTCGGGCGAGGGCAGACAAATAGGGGAATCGAATTGAGCCCATGCGATTTATATAAGAGAGAGCAGTAGAACTGTCAACTCTCAGGAGAGTATCACATTCACGTAAATGCGAAGCAAAACATTGTAAGCCGTAGAACGTAGCTAAAAGTTCTAGATAATTAATATTTTACTTGTCTTCTGGAGACCAGAAACTGTGTGTTCGGGCCTCACCACAGATAGCGCCCCGTCCCGTCAGGGAGGCATCCGTAAATATTTCAAGCTTAAAATAGCCTGTTCTAATGTTGTTGCATTGTGAATAATTTTCGAACACTGCTCTCCATCATAAAAGATCTTCTCTGATTGAGGCAGGAAAAGACGTTTGAGCCTCAAGGTTACCGTCTACCGACAAAAGAGCTAGAAATTTCTCTCTCTCAAAATTTTAGTGTGTAGCATTCCGTATTTATTTAATATAACGCGAGTTTTCTGTGGATACTTTCTGTCATCAGGATGAATCGGCAGGAGCAAATATGCATCTTCCAAATCGATCGAAGCAAGAAAATCGCCCTGTGAAAAAAGGCGAATAACTGTCTTCCAGTCCTCGAGTTTGAAGTGTGGAGCTATAATAAAATTGTTAAGGCATTTTAATTTTAATATAAATCTCCAGCCTCCTGATGATTTTTCTATCACAAAAACGGAATTAAAGTTAGTCTATATAATCCGATACAGATTCGGTTGCCCCTTTTTTCTTAAGTCTACTTATTTCCTGACTGGAAATCTCTCGATCCTTTTCAGACAGGTACGCCGGAGGTTCGTCGGTCTGAAAAGGCGGAAGGTGACTGAAAAGTAGTCTGTATTCAGAACCTGCTTGCAAAACTATGTAATCTGTGATAATTTCTTTCCGACGAGGAGGGAAAAGGAACAGCCTACCGGCTATATCTACCTCTTCAGCTAACGTCTCCTCGACCGAGATCTCGAACGATACATTGCTTGACGATTGCTTGTCGACGCCCCTGCTCTCCGTATTGTCGAGGCTTTCGGAGGTACGGGGGCCCGGGCATTTCCCGATGTCGTATTCGCGGGAGCCGTATGTATCTGACGCTTGCTAGGTTGTCCTTTCCTGGATATTATTGACGTTGCTCTAATTAAGTCTCTGCTTGATTTCTCCAAGGTAGCCGCTTTCTTTAATTCTTCTCTGAAGGATTCACCAAAGATAAAATCGTCTGATAGGATAGTATCTGCCCTGTTGTTGGCAAGCAGATTAAGGGCAGGCATGATCTGTGCCCGCCTGACCAAGGGAAGCCGATACAAGAGATCTGCCAAAATTCTCGCTCCTTCGTTGATTTTCGGCACCGCTGGGCGTACTTCCGGAGCGACTGCTGAATTTCAGGGATGAGGAGTTCCGAGATTGCCTCCCCAAAAGCACATAATGCAGATCCTATTTGCTCTTGGTCTCTGCTGTTAAATTTGTCTCTCTGGATGATAGAATTGGTCTTTAGCCCGGCTTCAAACTCTGGATTGAGCTTGGGAGCCTTGAGGAAAGCCAATTCCTCAGAGGGAGAGTACTTCTTTAAGAGACTGTCGCGCTGATCAGTGAGGAGGCCCTTACCTGTAAGGTGCCATTTTGTCGGAGACTAGTTCGTTCCAGGGCCGCACCTCCTTCTTTTCGAGTTCCGAAGCAAATATCTCTTTTGCAAGGTCATTACTTGGCAGAACCGTGGGCAGAGGTTTGTCCCTCTGCATAATCTCAACCACCGGGGGAGATCCAAAGGCTACATTACCTTTATCTGTCGAACCTGTCACATGTAAAGAGTTATGCCTCGAAAAGGTTGTGTCGATTTTTCCGCCTATATTCTCCAAATATAGACCCAGAAAGCACGTACACACCTGAGTCATTCAAGACTGGGGGCCCTTCCTGACTCGCAGGCGCCGCCCAAAACAATTTTCCGGCAAGGAGTTTGTTTGATCGGAATCTGCTTCCGGGGCGGCGTTTCTATCAGGCAGAGGATTGTCCATCTGCATAATTTCAACCACCAGGGGAGATCCAAAAGCTACGTTACCTTTATCTGTCGAACCTGTCACATATCCGGAGTTATACCTCGGAAAAAGGTTGTGTCGATTTTTCCGCCCATATTTTCTAAATATGGATCCAGAAAGCACGTACACACCTGAGTCATTCAAGACTGGGGGCCCTTCCTGACTCGCAGGCGTTGCCCAAAACAATTTTCCGGCCAGGAGCGGAAAAAAGGTTGTGTCGATTTTTCCGTCCATATTTTCCAAATATGGGTCCAGAAAGCACGTACACACCTGAGTCATTCAAGACTGGGGGCCCTTCCTGACTCGCAGGCGTTGCCCAAAGACCATTTCCTGGCACGGGGTTAAAGGTAGAGGAGAGGATCGAGACAGGCATCGGGATCTCCTAACCTCTCTTTGTGCCAGGACGTCTATTAATTGCGTCAGTTTATCCTCGAGACCTGCTAAACGGTGATGAGAAGCTGACCTCTTCCTTTTCTTAGATTTGCCCATGCTCTCTAAAAGAAAAAACACACTATAAAATGTATAAAGAAGAAGATGTTCACGAAGCTGTTGAAGAACGCAGCAACAGGAAACACAATGAAGTCCTTGGCGCGCGCTACGGCCGAGGTCGCGAGAACGCCATCTTTTGCCTTTTTAAGGAACTTTTAAGAAGCCTGTTGGAGACAGCGCGACGGAGCGCGACTACAATATATCCATCCGGACGAGACTTTGCATAATAACACGTCAACAATACAATGATACACATATATATATATATATATATATATATATATTACAATATACATATATACATGTATTCTTTCGAATCCCCACGACCGGTACTCCAGAGAGATGATGATCCTATTCTCTCGATGGATGCAGGTCGGACTGCAGCGGCGACACCCTCCAACGCCATTGGCAAATATACAAATAATCCTCCTGGAGCACGACAGGAGAGATTGCATCAAGCATGACTCGAGCCCCCGAATAAGAAGGGAGGGTGTGCGTCACGGCGGGGCCCGACCACGAACCAGTCGTGAAAACTCGTAATTATTTTGCGAAAAAATACTTTCGAAACGATAGGGGACATCGTTGCGCAAAAAAATGCCCTCGTTGTCGCGCCTCACCTCCGTGCGTAAATCGTAATAGAGAAATAATTAGGTGCGAAGCGTGTAACCGTACGTTTTTCAGTAATTCTTGTTTCGAGCGTCATCGAGCGGAAAAATCATATAACGGGAAATCTCGCGCGAGCATGTAATTCCGTTAAAATTTGTAGCGATTGCGGGCGATTTATACGTGCAAACACGGTATATAAATGCGACACGATCTTTTGTAAAATATGTCGTTCGTTACAACCGTCGAATCATCTATGTTTCATGCGCCCTCTTGCTCGTAAAGCTAGTGATCCCGGCGAAGGTACAAGTACCCTGATAATGCGAGCAGAAAAAAAGGTGTGTGAAAATGAAAATGATAACGTTGCGATGAACGAACAAACAAACGGTCGTGTCGCGTTTATATTTTACGATTTTGAAACGCGGCAAGACGAGACGCTCGTAGGTACCGAAAACGTGAGAATTCATGTACCGACTCTTTGCGTAATGCAATAAATTTGCGTAGCATGTGCAAACGAAGACGACATGACGGTGCGACATGCCGATGGTGCGGAATGCGCGAGTTCGTATTCCGTCTCGACCCCGTGAAACAATTTGTCGATTTCGCAACGCGAACGACAAAATGTTTCAAACAAATTATTTGTATCGCGCATAATGCTAATTATTTGTATCGCGCTTAACGAAAGCGTTTGATGCGCAATTTATCTTAAAATATTTAGTAGAAAATCCACCCATGAACCGCGCGTTATTTTGAACGGAACAAAATTCATCGTAATGACGGTCGGACATACGAAGTTTATCGATAGCATTAATTATCTGCCGATGCGTTTATCCGATTTACCTGAGGCCTTTGGTCTGAGCGATACGTCGAATAAAGGCTATTTCCCGCACTTATTTAATACTATCGATAACCAATCGTATATAGGATCAATTCCCGATGCTAGATATTATTCTCCCGATCACATGTCGCCGGAAGAACGCGAAAAGTTCCACGCATGGCACGCGAAAATGGTTCGTGAAAATTATATTTTTGACTTTCAACGCGAAATTATCAGATATTGTCGAAACGATGTAGATATCCTTCGACGAGCGTGCATGAATTTTAGAAAAATATTTTTAGAACGTGGAACGGAAACGTGTGTCCGTTTGAAGAATGCAAATGCGACTATCGCTTCCACATGCATGAGAGTTTTTTGTAAACACTTTTTGCGTGAGGAGGAAATAGGAGTCATTCCGTCGGGCGGTTACAGAAACGTTGACAGGCAATCGCACAAAGCTCTGCAGTGGCTGGAACGCGAACTCAGACATCCCATTATCCACGCGGGGCGAGGCCGCAAATATAAAGTCGATGGTACGCCCGTTGATGGATATTACGAAACGATTACGGAAAATGGGTCACGACGCTGGGTGCTACAATTTCACGGTTGTTTCTGACATGGGTGCCCTTCGTGTTTTAAAGTAAATCGCGATAGTACGCTTTCGTTTGTGAATCGTGGGGATACGATCGACGCGCGCTATGAACGGACGCTCGCGATGTCATGGCGCCTTCGTAAACGCGGTTACCACGTGATAGAGAAATGGGAGTGCTCCTTCGACCGAGAAATTTCGAATAATAGAGAAATGCAGAATTTTCTTAAGGATCATCCGTTTATAAAGAACACTCCTCTCGATCCTCGCGAAGCGTTTTATGGTGGATGCACGGGAAATATCGTCGTCGCGATACGAAGTTTCAGGTACGGAAAAAATACGTTACGTCGACGTATGTTCTCTGTATCCTTTCGTATTGAAAACCGTTTTCCCGATCGGGCATCCTAAAATTTACGTAGGGCAAGAGTGTTCTTCGTTAATCGAGGTATCACTAAATTATAATTTCAACTCGGTCGAAGGTCTCGTGCGATGTAAAGTACTCCCACCACGTGATCTCTTTCATCCGGTATCGCGTACAAGGTAAATTATTGTATGCGTTATGTTGGAGTTGCTGCGAAACGTTCTCACAAGTTGAGTGTACTCACGAGAGCCCGGTGGATCGAGAATTTGAGGGTACCTGGGTATCTTGTGAATTACGCAAAACCGTCGAGAAGGATTATCTCGTGACGCATGTGAGCGAAATTTGGGAATATAAAGTTGCGCGATATGATAGCGATACTCGTCAAGGCGAACTGTTTGCCGAATATATTAATACCTTTTTGCAATTAAAACAAGAAGCGAGCGGCTGTCCGAGCAAATGCAGGGAGACGCTGACGATGATGCTAAGGAGCGTTATCTTCGGGAATATGAGGAAATCGAGGGTATCACACTCGACAGGCGAAACATCGCACGCAATCCCGGTTTATGTTCGGTCGCTAAGCTTTATTTAAATTCATTTTGGGGAAAATTCGGCCAACGATCCAATTTGCCGAATACTGAAATTATAAAATCTTACCAGCAATTTATGACTTTGCTTACGAGTCCTGAGCACGAGATAACCGGTATATTACCCGTAAACGACAAAGTAATATATGTTTCGTGGCGACTCCGAAAAGAGGCGGTCGTGCATTCTCCGCTTACGAATGTTGTGATCGCGGCATACACAACGGCGCAAGCACGATTAAAATTGTACAGTTACTTAGAATTATTGGATAAACGGGTTTTATATTACGACACGGATTCGTGTATATATGTTAGTACCAGCGATCCGAATGAGTATGCCCGCGTATGGGAAATTTCTTGGGCGATATGACAGACGAGCTCGAGAGCTACGGCTGCGGCTACATCGAATCGTTCGTTTCCGGTAGTCCAAAATTCTACGCGTACGTTGTTCGTACTCCGTCGAGGTGCACACACAAAACATGTAAAATTAAGAGTATTACTTTAAATTCATCGAATAGCGGGTTAATAAATTTTAGTAGTATTAAGAATATGTTAATAGAAAAGGAAATACGAGACGAAGCCGGTCCATCGATAAATCTACATTTCAATGCAATTCGACGCACAGCGTTTCACGTTATTACGCGAGATGAAACAAAGATATGCTCACCGGTATTGCTGAAACGTAGATTTATTAATAACCATTATTCGGTTCCGTACGATTATGTATCGGAATAAATTTTCTCGTCCTAATCTTTCTTAAATAATCGAGTTTTCCGCCCCTAATCAAAGATTGTAAGAAATTTTTGTAAAATATATTTCTCAGAGAATGAGATGTAAAAATAATGTAAATGTGTATATGTACTAATATTAATTTATATCTTAAGTAAATATTGTAATTTTAAAATTAAGAAATTTTATTTTTATAAAATTGATTTTCGATTTATTTAAATAAATCTATAAAAATTATATTTCTTAAAACATGTTTTTTCCCGTAACTCCTTTCCGCCTTTCTTCCGCCATTTAAAAAAAATAAACATTTACATGCACAGAAAAATTTGATTTCTTTAATTTCCTTCCCTCGCTGTATTTTTTATAAAAACGACCTTTTATAGAAAAGGTAAGAATATATATATATATATATATATATATATATATATTCTTACCTTTATATATATATATATAGAACAAATTTTAAAAAAGATTTTTCATTTCATATAAAAATATTTTATATTTAAGAAAAATGATTTTATCTTTAATTTTTTAACGCAAACTATATGGCTAGCTTATAACGCTGTTTCGCTGGCGCGAGCATTTTCGAGGATAAGCTTGCTCACACCGCGGGGGTGAATCAGCTCGCCCCGCGGTGTTTTTCGCTCTCGCGGGGGAACGCTGGCGCGAGTGTATTTTCGCCGCGATGAGCCCCCCTGGGATAAGCTTACAGCCCTCTCACAACCATCAGCCTTTATGAAATCGCGCACAGACGCGAATCTGGCATTTCGTAAAATGGATGTTCGGGGGCTCGAGCCATGCTTGATGCAATCTCTCCTGTCGTGCTCCAGGAGGATTATTTGTATATTTGCCAATGGCGTTGGAGGGTGTCGCCGCTGCAGTCCGACCTGCATCCATCGAGAGAATAGGACCATCATCTCTCTGGAGTACCGGTCGTGGGGATTCGAAAGAATACATGTATATATGTATATTGTAATATATATATATATATGTATCATTGTATTGTTGACGTGTTATTCTAAACACGTTATTTGCGATAAATATCATCACATGCCTCGGTAGTCGAAAGGATAAGATGCCTGCCCGGTAAGCAGGAGATCCAGGTTCGATTCCTGGCTGAGGTGGTATTTTTTCGCAAAATAATTACGAGTTTTCACGACTGGTTCGTGGTCGGGCCCCGCCGTGACGCACACCCTCCCTTCTTATCCGGGGTTTGGTGGAAACATCCGTGGACATCGATCGTGTGCGATCCCACAGGATGTGGGAAAACGATTTTTGTGAAGAAATTTCTTCGTCATTTATCCAAAATGGCCGATGTACGTTTCGAAAGAATTTTGCTTTATTACGCGGAATGGCAGAATGCTTATCAACTATTCAATACGAAACTCGAGATTTTGTTGCGGCGATCGAATTTCACGAGGGATTACCGCGTCCGGAAGATTATTCTAGCGATCCAGCTCGTCCGAAATTGATAATAATTGACGATCTTATGAGGGAATCATCTTCGAGCGAAGCGATCTGTTTACCAAGGGAAGTCATCATAAAAATCTCAGCGTAATTCTCATCACACAAAATCTCTTTCATCAGGGGTGTGGACAACGCGATATATCTCTGAACGCGAATTACTTTGCGGTTTTCAAAAATCCCCGGGATCGCGCGCAAATTCGTCATCTTGCTCGTCAAGTTTATCCGAACGATTTAAAATTTCTCGAGGAAGCGTATTACGACGCCACATCCCAACCTCACGGATATTTATTGCTCGATTTAAAACAATCGACTCCGGACGAGTATCGTTTTCGCACGAGCATATTTCCTGATGATACAGCGAATTACATTTATGTAGCACGCAGATCCTTTTCCGGAAGTTTCCTATAAAAGTATCGTCCACGCATTCTCTCGCGGCAATCGCGCAAATTCCTCGCGATGAAGAAGAGAACGTCATCGATTAATGCGAAAAAAATCGCGGAATGCTCGATCAATAAGAAAAATATCTGTCTTCTCGAAGCGCTGTGTTATTCGAACAAAAATCAGCGCGCCTCTTTCTTACGCTGGGCAGACGAAAAATTCATTCGCTGTATTTGTGAGTGCGTTTTCAATACTCTCAAGGATAACGTTCCGCTCGAACGCAGTGAAAAAAATCATCTAAGATATAAAACAACTTTGCGTCACTTAGCGAGAAAATGTTGTAATTGGAAAAGTAAAAAAAAGCTATTACTACAGCGAGGCGGATTTTTACCGTATTTTATCGGGCCTATACTATCCTTCCTATTTTCAAAAATTATCGGAGGGTAGTTCAAGAGAAAAGAAATCGAGTTATGGAAAGGGCAAAGAAGATGGTCTTGATTTCCACGGATCTCGAAAGAATGCAACATCGGCTCCAACAACAACATCCGGTAATAGGCACGACGGAAAACGCCGTACGACAGAATTTGGAGATGATACAGGGAGAAAATTTAAATTCCGTACAAACACCCAGTACGCCTTTATCACGACTCGATTCAGATATGAGCAGGATTCTTAATTCACCCACTCCGCGCGATGTAAGCGAGAAATGGAAATTGTATAAGGAAGTACTTTGGCGATATCTTCATTTTGATAAAACGCAAAAGAAAGATTCGACGCGTAACGCCGTCAATGAGAACAATTCAGATGCGCGGGAGGGAGACATAGCGGAACAGGCGCGCGAATCACCGAGCAAATCTCCTCATCTCGAAGAATACGTAAGTAATACACTACGGACCGAGTCTTTGCGTAGGCGCGAGCGGCAAAGCGTCGAAAAAATATTAGAAAATGTGCCGAAACTCGCATGCCAAGGCACGTTTACTTTTGAAACATTTGATTGATAAAGCAGTACTCGCGAGAATTACTTGGAACGAAGAAGGAATCGTGACTATCGAGGGTAACGTTATAAAAGATTCGAATATCACGGAACTGATAAACGATGCGATGCGCGAAAGAAAAACGGTGAAAGCAATAGGAAGAGGTCAGTTTGCACGATTACTGCGTACGACGAACACCCCGGCTGTACTTTTAGGAAATAAGGAATTGTTAGCAATCACATTTGTCAAGATATTATCACCACTACGAGCGAGTTTCATCCCGAAAATACCAAGAAAACTTTTAACGACGACGACAACGACGGGGACGAGGAGGGTACGACGCATGAGAAAGGAAAAAAAACGCAAGACCAAAGAAGAAGAGCGAGCGAAGTGCGCATTGTTTCTTTCGCCGCGTTTTCGTAAAGACGATATCCCTATAACCTTCGCGAAAGATTCTCGACAGGCAAGAAAGAGACGTTTACTCGATTGGAGTGAATTGAAATGACCAGCTTGAAAATTTGTATTACAATTCAGCGCATTATGCGGGGTATTCGGCAACGGATAACTTATCGCGTGCCGCTAAACCGAATTTCTCTCGTAAAGAAGTAGCTCGCTGGCTCGAATCGCAAGACGCGTACACACTGCACCGCCCCTCGAGGCGAAAATTTCCACGATTACGTTACAACGTAACGAATATCGACGATCTGTGGGAGGCCGATTTGATCGAACTCCGTAGTCTCAAGAGTTATAACGACGGATTTTCTTATCTGCTCGTGATTATCGACGTACTTAGCAAATTCGTTTGGGTGGAACCGCTGCGGGATAAAACGAGTAATTGCGTGACAAGGGGCTTCCAAAACATTCTCTCGAGAAGCGATGGACGAGCGCCCGTGTACTTACAAACCGACAAGGGTAAAGAATTTACCGCACGTCCGCTGCAAGATTTTCTGAAAGAAAGAGGCATACGTTATCGCGTAGCTCCCAATCCAGACATCAAAGCCGCTGTCGTTGAATGCTTTAATAGAACGTTGAAGGACTGAATGTGGCGCTATTTTACGTATAAAAACACGCGGCGTTATCGATGTGTTGCAAGATATCGTGCGCACTTACAATCACACCCATCATTCGTCCATCAGGATGCAACCGGCGACCGTTACGAGAGAAAATGCCCGCATCGCACGCGAAAATATGGAACGACGTAGAGGGGAGAGAGAGAAGGGGGCGTCGAAAGTAGTAGAACAAAAGGCTAAATTCGATGTTAACGATCTCGTACGCGTCAGTAGAGCGAAAGCCACTTTCGAGAAAGGATACGAAGCGCGGTGGAGCGAGGAAATATTTCGAGTTTGTCGCGTTCTCCATTGGCGAAAATCCCGCGTGTACGAATTGTACGATTTATCGGATGAACACATCGATGAGATTTTTTATGAACAAGAATTAGCACGGGTCAATAAAAACTTGATGGAAGAAGAGTTTATCGTCGAGCGCGTGATAAAGAGCAGAGGACGCGGTGTTAATAAACAGCTGCTAGTTAGCTAGCAAGGATATCTCAACAAATTCGACAGTTGGATCCCCGCTTCGGGTTTAACTTTTCTCCAAGATGGAGAAGGAGCAATTTTTCATCAGCATTTTTTTGGTTTTTCCGAGCGATAGTAGTAAGAAGTATTTTCCGGGAAATACATCCTCTTTTTTCACCACACAGTGTACATTTATTCGGAGAATGGGAAGTCGCGCTTAGCGAAATTCAATTTCCCTCCAGTCTCTTCCACGTACGTCAAAGAGATAATAAGATTAGATTTGCCGATTTGAAGAGCGTAAAGGATGAAAAAAATACGTGCACTCGGAAAAGAAGCTTTACGCGCAGGAATTGGCGTGATAGAAGATGTTGAAAACAATACTCCGTTCAAGGAAGCTCTCAAAACGCGACTCAAGGAATCGGGTAGAAATCTCAAGAGAAAAACCAGAGAAAATATAAGCGAATTAATGAAGGGATCGGGATATAAAACATTTGCAAAAATGCGCGTGGCTCAGTTTCCCTTTGGAGGGCACGACGCACGCACCGGTAAATCCGGGAGAAGCTCTGTTCGTAAACGTAGATGAGTCGGTAAAAAAAAGAAATCGACGAAAATCGGCGTGAAAAAAACGAATAAAAAATCATCGAAAAGGAAAGCTGCGGCGAAAAAACTAACAAGCCGGCGAAACATCGATGAAATAGCGGGAAAAAGCGCACCGTATCCGATATATTCGTTTAATTGACGCGAGTGTGAATCATAAGTTTGAGAAATATGTCTTTTCTCCATACTCACTCGAGCGAGTGTTTAAAGAATGAGTTCGATCTTTTCAGTTTACCACCTACTCAAACGAGTATCGAGAGTTCACAATGGATTTATTACAAACTTCACTCGCGGACGATGCACCTATAGAATTCGTCGTATCCGGACACGGAGAAGATTATCCAGATCTCATGCATACCATGCTAAGCCTTCGCGTACGAGTGGAAAGTTTACCCGGCCCTCGAACAGCGGAGGAAACAAAGTAGGCCCTGTAAATCATCTACTACATTCGATATTCAACCAGATCGATGTATACTTCAATCAAAAACTCGTATCACCCCCGAACGCCTACGCGTACCGTGCGTACATCGAAGCATTTTGTTAAATTATTCTTCACTGACAAAAACCATCTGACTTATTCTCTCTGGGACACGGACGAGTCCGGTCATATAGACGCGCTATTAGAATTGAGAACCCCAAATCAAGCTCTCGTAAGACGCGCCCGATACGTCCAAGGAGGTCGTTCGCTGGATCTAATAGGACATCTTCATTGTGACGTCTTTAATCAGGATAAATTTTTAATTAATGGGGTAGAGATTAGAATGAGACTCGTTCGCTCGAGAGATGCGTTTTATCTCATGGAAGCCAACTCAACGTCGAAAATACGTTCTAGATGCTAGTTTGCTCATAAGAAGAGCAAAAATAAGCCCCGGAGTGTTACTCGATCATGCGAGAATGTTGAGTAAAACAACCGCCAAGTATCCTCTGACACGAGTCGAAGTTAAAACGTTCACGATTCACGCAGGAGTGGTAGGAGAATCGATTGATAACGCGATACTCGGCCAGCTTCCAAAACGCGTAATAGTCGGATTCGTCGATAACAAAGCGTTTAACGGCGATAGAAAGCTAAATCCATTTAATTTCAAAAATTACGGTATAAATTTCTTCTCGTTATATGCCGATGGCATGCAAATTCCGAGCAGACCGCTGCAACCAAATTTTTCAAAAGACGAGCCGCTCTACATCGAGGCTTATAACATCCTCTTCTCAGGAACTGGCATCCATTTTCTAAACGAGGGGAATTCCATAAGCAGAGAAGATTATGCCGATGGATTCACGCTTTCGTTTTCGATCTCACTCCCGATCTATCGGCAAATTGCGCAGGACATTGGAATCTTGTCAGACATGGAAGTTTACGATTAGAGGGTACGATTCGAAAAGGCGATTACAACAACGATTAATTGTATCCTTTACGCAGAGTTCGAAAACGTGATGGAAATCAACTCTTCGCGTCAAGTCATTGTAGATTTTAGCGGATAAAGACAATGGTGGGAAACCTCACCCCCCACTGTGGTCACTCCTTATATTTATTCGAACTACAACGGAAAACAGCTTCAATTTTACTCGACACATGAACTACGCCACTTCGGAAAAAAGCATATTTTACATCATGGATATAATCGTCGATACAAAGTTTCCGTGACATCGAGGGAAAGTTTGTACCGAAGGAAGTTGCGCTCATCGGGGTTAACGAAGCTTTCGTAGATCATTGGTTTGTGTTACTACCGTATCCATTTACCGAATTACCCGAAAAATCGAGAAAAGAAAACAACTGGCTCTCGCAAAACTTCCACGGTATCGAATGGATTCACGGGACAGCCGATTCCGAACATTTCACGGTGGAACTACGTGAAATTGCACGGCGGGTACGTTACATATATACATATATTATAAAATTACCTTTTTTTTAAAAGAAGGTAAAAAAAGGGTGTCAAGTATAGTGGAATACTTCAAAATGTCTGATATCACTATAAAATTATCTTTTTTTAAAAAAAGATAAAAAAAGGGTGTCAAGTATAGTGGATATTGCCAACACAAATAATGTAAAATTTATATAAAAGATTTGATATCAATAATTGGCGCCAAGTTATAGTCTTACAAACATGAAGCTACAAGTTCATTTTAGTCAAATTATATATTTCAATCGTATAAAAGATTTGATAAACCACTGTTTTAAAAAAATAAAACTCAAGTTGTAGTTTTTTAATTTCAAAATAATAAAAACCAAATTATATGTATATCTTTCTATCCATTAAAAACTTCTTTTTCTAACCCAAGTGGTAGTAATTATTTAGCTTTAAAATATTTTTATATCACAAAATTGCTTTACTCAATTTACGTTTTTATTACAAAGAATTATAAAGTAACAGTATAAAATAAATAATAAAATTTTATTTAAATAAAAAAAATTTTTATGTAAAAATACTTGGCGCTGCTCATACCTCTAAAAAGAATATGAATAAAATGTGTGTGTGTGTGTGTGTGTGTGTGTGTGTGTGTGTGTGTGTGTGTGTAATTATAATTTAATCAAATTAAATAATAAATTTTGCCTTTATTTGTAACATTCAAATAATCTCATCATTAGTTTTGCATTTTCGTTTGATCTAAGCAGCGCCAAATGTTTTTACATAAAAATTTTTTTTATTTAAATAAAATTTTATCATTTATTTTATTACTGTTTTATTACTGTTACTTTATAATTCTTTGTAATAAAAACGTAAATTGACTTGTAGCTTCATGTTTGTAAGACTATAACTTGGCGCCAATTATTGATATTAAATCTTTTATGTAAATTTTACACAATCATTTGAGTTGGCAATATCCACTATACTTGACACCCTTTGTTTACCTTTTTTTAAAAAAAAGGTAATTTTATAGTGTATATATATACCTAATAAATAAACATGTAATCTTATTATTTCATATATTCTATATATATATATATATATATATATATATATATATATATATATATATATATATTGGAAGAAATAATAAACTTAAATAATCATCTATGCAATCCGATCAAACAATGTGTATATATACACACATATATATTGTTATTAAATAGTTTAAGATGAAATTATCAAATATCAATCTTTAAATTCTTTGTAAATTTTGCAATTATATATATATATATATATATATATATATATATATATATATGTATATATATATATATATATATATATATATGTGTATGTAATTGTCTAATAATAAATAGTTGATTAGAAATATGATTCAAAATTATAATATATGTATAGTTCTCTAGATATGTTATTTTTTTAATTGACAAATTTTCATTTTTATTCGCTTTGGAACTGATTTTTCTAGAGTGACATAATAAGAGTATGTAGATAAGATTGAATAAAAGAATAATATCTCTGATAAAATGAAAAATAGACTTACTGCAAAGAAAGAACTTATCTGCAAAGTATAGACACAAACATGAGTTACACTCCGAAATTATTACAAATTGTCAAACTCGCCGCGAACGTCAACATCTTTGGCCACTCGGACGTGCAGAAAAAGAATAATAGTAGTATGCAATTTATTAATACTGCTAATGTTTCCTTTTTAATTTTAATATACGCGTATTTATTATTATATTGATACCCGAGAGGTCTAACCAAAAATACTACCGTGTTTACATCAATCAATTTTATGAACCCAGCGGATAAATCAAGTCGATAAATCAGGGTCACTGCAGGACCCAGCGAACATTGATTCGCTAGATTTCTACAATAACCTTGACTTCTCAGTTATCTGATAATCCGCTGGGTCGATAAGATTAATAATGACATCTCGTAACAGACGTTGCAGCCGTACAAAGGCGACGATAATGACGTTTCTTAAAGTAAAAATTTCCAAATCGAACTTTGTGTAGCAATATCTCTGCTTGTAGGGCACGTAGCAGAAAAATAAAAATACTTTTATTATGCAAGTCAGACTCAAGCTATCGATCAAGCCTATTTAGAACTTGATCAGTATAGCCGTTATTGAGATTCGATAATTTCAGATGCTCGAACCTCGACGACTCGCATAAAGTCACACGGTAGTGTTCTCGGTTGACTTGACACCCGAGACACTACCGTGTCTCCTGATAGCGAAAAACAAATAATTAATGACAAATATGTAAATACCTTCTGATGCTGAAATTATTAGCCTTCTGTTCTCTTCTTTTAGATTTTTGTACTTTTTTTTCAAATGCCTAATTCAATTTTTCAATCCTTGTTAAAATTATAATAATTGCAAACCAATGAATTCATCATTGGATGAATCCTTACCCTCTTGGTCTTTTTGTTCTGCGAATTCAATATTGATTAATAATAATAAAAAAGTGGAATACTACATAAACTTCAAATAAAAACATTAAAAATCATATATATGAAAATTATATATAGATACTCTTTTGGTTTCATCGTTTTTTTTTTAATTTTTCTATAATATTATTGTATTCTTTTTTTTGGACATTGATTCTTAATTTCATAATTTCCTTTTTTCGCTGTAAAAAAATATAAAGCAAAATAAATGTGAATAAAATTAATAAATCAACAATTGAAAAAGATTTTGGAAAAATTAGAATTATCATAATGAAGTAAAAACTTTTAATGTTCCCGATAATCATATTTTAAAATTGCATTATATATTACATGGTTTCATTATTTCCAATTTATTTGATAAAATAGAAATTAGATGAAGTAAAAGTATGAATTTACTTTTAATTTACTATTTTTACTGCTTTACTGGCTGCTTTGATCATCCGTCTCTTTATCGCTGCTGATTTTCTTTTTTGCGAACATTTTTCGCTCCTCTTTAGATAGATTAACCACGTCATATTTCACATATGTAATCAGTTATTTGAACATGCTCGACCAATCTATAAAAATGATAATATACATGTATGAAAATATACTAATCAATATATATAATCAATATATGTGTACAGCGGAAATTTCATTTCATAATCCATTTACGTATGTCCCCTATATATAGCCAAATTATAGTAACAATAAACCTACACACCTACACATATCTTATTGTTATATCGATCAATATTTATATTATTTTTTTCATTAAATACTAACCTCCAAATGCAATGATTTTTATCACATGCATATTTCATTGCACGTTTTTTATAATTTTGTTCATTTTATTTGCTGATTTCGAATGTTGGCCAATGTGTAATAACATTTTCACAATTTTTAATTAATTGATCTATATTATTTTTGTTTCGGTTATTGCCGATCAATCAATCTAAATATCCCACTGCGACATTGCCGTTTTCGTTTGCAAATTCAACGAGAATACATTTTTTATCATCTACCATTATGGACATTTCATAATCGTCCATCATTATAATTCTTGCGATCTCTCCACGAATATAATGAAATAATTTTGTCATTCGATCATCACGAAGTTTTATTTATTCATTATTTTGGATAATGTACTTATTTTTTATTTCCAGTAGTGGATCAAGTTTATTAGGTAGTCTTATTGAATTTTTAGATTCAATAAGCATTTTCGCGCTATTCGCAATAATGTCCGACACATATGTACTTATCTCTTTCTTTGTTTCGCACCTGTATGAATCGCGAATGCGCACGCTCGAAAAATGCGACGCCAAAGATGTCAATTTTGCGTACAACGGCATATCGTCGCTGATGTGGAGGAGATGACGCACACGAGAAAGGAACCTTGTACGTGTGCTAGCCGAACAGTCGAGCCACAGACTTCTATATATTACACTAAACTGCTAACTTCTACTTTTCCCTTATGTATAAGTGATGTCTGCACGAAGTGGATGCGCAGTATAGAAACCTCAAGTATAAGAAAGAGATAGCAAGACAGTCATATGACCAGCCTCTCTGTGATTGATTCTTAAGTGTAAAACGGTCTCGCTTTCTCGCGCGGATCAGTCGGTCAGTCGGTTACCAGGAGGGGGAAGCGAGGACGTTGGAGACAGAAATGTTGGTTATAAATTCGAGTCAGCTGTTAGGCGAAATTATATTGTAACAATAGTTTATTCAAATAAAAAGAATAACAGTGGGTAGTGCGATGGAATGCATCAATATTCGCGAATAAAATTGGCCGTGAACGAGCGAGACGGCGCATGTTTACGGTTTTTACGCGGATGAGGTATCACTCCGGCGGTCGGCGCGATACGCGATACGCTGCGCGAAAGTCGGTGACACGGGGCGCGCGCGATGGCGGCGGGGTCGTACGTGTTTGTCGCGGACCTTTAAATCCTCCGATGATTTAAATTGCGTATGCGTGTTATAAGCGCGGGCGTTGTCGCAAGGGTGAAATTTTCGCGAGGTGTTCGGACCGTTCAGGTCGGTTAACAGGTGGGCCCATTCCGTGCCGAGAGAGCTCGGCTGATGGGGGGTGTACCCCTCGTCTGTCTCAAGAGTGCCGAGTGAATTCGGCCAGCCGAGGAGAGCCCCAGCTGTGACGAGAGATGGAGGTGTCGGTGCCGAGTAAGCTCGGCCGACCGGGGTGTATCCCGGTGCTCGGAATCGGTCGGTGGTATCGGGGGGAACCCCGATACACGGTGGTGGAGTTTCGAAGACAACGGAGTCGGATCGAGCGAACTCGCACTGGGAAGACCCTAGCAGCTCTTGCTGTGAAAAGTTTCGGAAATGATTTTCGGCCAGGCCAAGCGAACTTGGCGCGTTGGAGAGGGCCCCAACAGAACTCAGGCTTTTTACCAGACTCGGTTCGGATACTCGCTTTCCTCGAGACATGCTCTCAGAAGGCAAGCATGGAACAGGATGATTTTCTGTGGAGAGCGATGCCTTTTTATATCCGAGATCGACCTCGGTATTTTTCGGTCGGATTGGTCGATCTCGGGGTTAGCATCCCTCTCCCCAGGAGCGGAGAAAAAAGATCGGATATAATTGTTTTTTGGAATGATAAGGAATCGGAGCGAGGGATGTGGAAGAATAGAAAAGGAATTCGGTGGTAAGATAACGGCGCGGCGCGGGACGCGGATCGGTTACGCGCTTATAGATGCGGTCGTGGCGCGGTGCGAGACGCTCGCTCGCTTGCGTGACGCGGTATCGGTGCAGCGCGGGGAGCATTAGCGCTTGCTGGCGCGACGCGTGGTGCGGCGTGGGGGGAATACCACGAATACAACACAGTCATGTTTACACGGTATTCCCTTGCTATGCTCCGACGTTTCGGAGTTCGCGAATTTCAGAAGCTTAAAAAAGGAGGCATAAATGCCTCTTGCGGTCACTATTGCACTCCGCCTGATGGTCGGCGATCCCCGACGGATGATCGATCGGAGGAAAATCGGAGGAGGAACGGAGCGGAGGGATGCGCTCCGTTACAAGTGTATATTCAATTTTTTCAAAAATGTCAAAAGAATTATATATTTACTGGAAGGTTGAAGGCACTATTTTAAATAAGTATATTTTAAAACAATTTCTTGTGGTTCATATATCATATTTTGCTTATAAGTAAACATATAATCGTATATTACCTGATAAAATATTGATATTTCAGATTTCGATCGGCTTCTAGTTGTTTATTTTAATTTTTTACTTTACACTTTTATTTGTTTAATGTTTTTGAAATGTATTGTGTAATTTGTGTTTAATTAATGTTTTAATTATCTTATTTTTTGTATACAACGTGTTCATTTTTCCAAAGTCAACCATGTAACTCTGATGATTATAATGAATATCAACTGCAACTTGAACCCGTGGTAATGATAAGTGATGTCAGTATGCCGAATGTTTCCACATTTCCAGTCATAGACGTCGTGACTGAATCAGTGATGATGATTCTATCAATGATGTGGATATGAACAATAATAGATCGACCAATGATATATCAGATGATAATGAAGAAAATAATACCATCGATGACATGAATATGAACAGTGATAGATTGGACAATGATATATCGGATGATAATGAAGAAAATTATGAAATGAATGAAAATGTAAATACTGCGACTAATTCTAATAATGCACTAGAGCAGGTACATGTTTTAGTATATTTAATGTGTCAGATTTAGCTTTAATAGAAAGTTGTAAAGGCTAATTATCATAGAAGATACTCGGTCTGTACAACTTTCTATTCCATCTAGTATGTCCATTTTTCATCTTATTGATTAGTGTAAATAAGAGCTTTGTAGAAAAGTATGTAGTTAAACTATCAACGTCTGATAGAAGTGCAAAAAATGTATTATTATATGCAGCGAAGAAAAGTTAAATTGAAGTGCTCATTATTTGGTACTCTCCTTCCCTACACAGTACATAGCATTTTCATATCTGTTTAAAATCATTTTACGTAAAAATTAATATTTTTCACAAGTAAAGAACATAAAATTCAAAAATAATTTATTATCGGAGGATATAATATTTAACTATTAAACTATTAAACTATTTATATTATATAATGAATGTATTATATAATTATGTAATATTTTAGAATAAAAAATAAATTATAAATTATTGATACATATTAGAAATTGATGCAAAATTTTGGAGACAGATTTTTTTATTTATTTACTAATATAGTTACTAATAAATTTTATTAATAAATAATAAGCGAAAATATTTGCCATCAAATTGAACCAGTTTGTGATTCAAGATGCTAATGAGCATCCCATCATTTTGCAAGTCTCCAGAAAAATTACATGAGCCAACACGTCGATCATTGTAAATATTAATTAATGAATTGATATTATAAATAATGATTGCTTAAAAAATATGTTTAAAAAATGTGCCCTCTAAGTCAAATCGTTCAGAATACTGTTAGTAAACATTTTTATATCAAAATTCTCAAATCCATAGAAAAATCATGCAGCAATTTATTCAGTCTATAATTTATTTTTCATTTTTTAAATATATAAATAGGTTTTTAAATATTATATAAGATTTATATGTTATACAAACATGATTTCTGTATGAAAACATTTACATTTTTATATTAAATTATCTACACTTTAATAAGCGTTAATGAACTTGATTATACATATGCTTGATGAAAAATTACAATCGATAAAAAGTATATATGGTTCATATCAACTTTCATCACTTAATCTGATGTGCTAATTTATTATAATTTAATTGCTTAAACTTGATTATTACATGCATGCTGACTTTGTAACTAATTAAAAAATGAATAGTGTAAGTAATATATCAGATTAAGCGAAAAAGAGAGTTTAAGGACTTACATTCGTAGCTATGACACATGTATGTTCGATGTCTACTGCACTTTTTCATGAAGAATAAATAATTATATTTTATAATTATATTTTCTTTAAATTTGGTTTCTGCATGAAAATGTTTATAAATATAAACTGTCCACAATTTAATAAAATTTAACAAACTTATTACTGCACTTAATATATGATGAATTAAAATTGATGCAAAATATGTTAATTATAGCCGATGTTAGTAAGTGCGAAATATTTTCTTCGCATTGCTTAATAATTTGTTACAATATATATTTTGAACTAGCTAAACTAAGCACATTGTATCAAAACATTTGTAACTTTAAATTAATAAGGAAATTGTCAAATAGTATCAAATCAAGCGAAAAAGATTTTAAGCATTTAGACAATCGTCGTTGGCTATAATACGTATATATATATTCATATATACATATAACATGGACTTTCGTTTCCGGAGCGGGTGTGGAAAGAGTCGTGTGGCAGCATAATTTGAGGCAGAGTGTGAGAAAGTGGCGAGTTTGGAAGGTGTGCGAGGGCAGAGAGAGAAGAAGCGAGAAGTGTGGAGAGTGGAAGGAAAGGTGAGGGAGAGAAGGGTGAGAGAGTGGAATGCTGAAAGTCGGAGACAGAAGAGAGAGATTAGGTACTTTGGTAGGGAGGGCGGGTAGAGGAGCGGAGGGAAGGGAGAGAGTATTTGACGCATAGAGGCGAGCGGATTCTGGTCAGGAGTAAAGTGGGAAGGTAGAGAGATGACCTCTAGAGTATGCGGCACATGGGCCTTAAGGCGCGCATACAAGGGGCAGTTGTAGAGTCAAGCCGGAGTGGAGAAAGGAAGGTGGCCTTAAGAAGGTAAGAGGAATGGAGAAAGAGGAGAGCAAAGGGGTAAGGGAGGAGATAATGAGGGAGAGGGGGCAAAGAGGAAAGGACGCGAGAGGAAGAGAGAGAGGAAGGGAAAGGACGAATAGCGGGGGAATTATTGAGATGATGAAGAGGAAGAGAGAGTTGGAGGAGGAAGCAGCGAATGGATTAGGAAGGGGGGGAAAGGGAAAAGGAGGAGCAAGGCTTCCAGAGGAGCAAGATAACTCCAAGGTCGCCGGTGAGGTCCGAAGAGGGCGGGAAGATGTTATTCCGAAGGCACTGGAGGGCTGGATGAAGAAGTTCAAGGGGAAATGGGAAAGGATGGAGAATAGTTGGGGGGGGGCATTAGAAGGGAACTGGAGGAAATGAAAAGAAGGGAGGAGGAATGGAGGGTCGAAAGGGAGAGGATGGAAAAAAATGGGAGAGCTGAAGTTAAAGCTGGAAAAAGACTTAAAGGGAGGGGATGGAGGGAAGAAAATAGAAGAGTTGGAGGAAAGAATAAAATTGCTGGAAAAGGGAGATAGGCGAGTAAGGGGAGGTAAGGGGAGCGAGGAGATAGAGGAGAGGGTGAGAATCTTGGAGGAGGAGAGAGGAAAAAAGAGAAAGATATGAAAGAAGAAATAACATAGTGGTTAGGGACTTTAGGGAGGAGGGAGGAGATCCAAGGAAAGGGGTGAAAGAGGTGCTAAAAAAAATAGGGACAAATGTGAAGATGGAGGAAATAAAGGTGGTGAAAACAGGGAAGGAGGAGAGGGGGAGTGGCGGTGATAAGGTTGAAAGAGAGAGATAAGAGGGAAGTAATGGGGAAAAAGAAGGACTTAAAGGGGGAAAAAGTTTGGATTGAAGATGACCTGACGTGGATGGAGAAAAGATCTAGAAATTCAGAGAAGTAGTAATGGAGGAGGAGAGAAAAGGTGCGAGGGTATGGATAGGGAACAACAAAGTGATAATAGAAGGGGGGAGTGGTGGTTCTGGGACGAGAGGGAGGAAGTATTGAGGGATAGGGCAGGGAGAAAAAGAGGTGATCAGGAGAGGAGAAATTCGGGGGAAGGGGGAAAGAGGGCATAGTGGAACGGAAGATTAGATGGATGAGGGGAGAGCCAGAGGGGAGGAGAGGCGGAGACGTATGGAGGGGGGAGCGAGAAGGGAGAGAAAGGGGAGGGGAAAAGAGAGACGCAGTGGAGAAGGAGGAAGCAGGGATGAGGATTGTTGCAAAATGGTATTCTGGAATGTGGCGGGCATAGGGAATAAGGATGGGGATTTCTGGAAGAGTTTAATGGACTGAGATATGTCTATCGGAGACATGGGAGAAGGGATAGGAGAAGGCGAAAGGAAAACTGCCGAAGGGATATAATTGGGATGTACAATTGGCAAAAAGAAGGAGCAAAAAAGGTAGAGCGATGGGGGGGATGATGATGGGAGTGAGGAGGGGGATCGAGATCGTGGAGAAGGAGAAGGCGGAGAGTCTGTTATCGAAGGTGATAAGGGTGGAGGGAAAAGAGTGGAGAATAGTGGGGGTCTATGTGAATGGGGATTTGGAGGAGAAGTGGGAGAAATTGGATACATGGGCGGAGGATTGCGGCGAGGGAATAAGGACATTAGTGGGGGGGGGGACTTTAACGCGAGAATGGGAACGATGGGGGGATAGTGAGGGTGAGGAGAGAGGAGAGGGGGAGGAGGAGAGAAGATCGATGGGTGGGAAGATAAGCAAAGAGGGTAGGTGGTTAGTAGGCAAGCTGGAGGAAGTAGGATGGTATATCTTCAATGGATGCGGGAAGGGGGGTAGGAAGGGTGCTTGGACATATTCCAGAGGGCGCGGGGATTCGGTACTGGATTATGTAATAGGGGATAGGGAAATGTGGGAGGAGGTAGAGAGGTTAAAGATAGAGGAGAGGGTGGAGTCAGATCATTTTCCAGTGACGGTTTGAATAAAAAGGTGGTGGTGGAGGGACAAGAAAAAGAAAGAGTGGGGAGAGAATTAGATGGAAATGGACGGAAGAAGGTAAGGGGCTCTTTTAAGAGAAGGTCGAGTGCTTTTGGAAGATGGAGGGAAAGGAAGAAGAAATAAGTTGGGAAAGGCTGAAAGAAGGGATAAAGGAAGGAAATCTAAGGGAAGGACAAGGGATAGATAGGAGCGGAAAAGGAAAGGAGGGATGGTGGGATAAGGAATGTAGGGAGTGTAAAAAAAGGATTAGGGAGGAACTTAGAAGGTAGAAGAAGGATAAAGGGGAGGGCGAAAAGTATAAAGAATGAAGGAGAAAGTATAACAATTTGTGCGAAAAAAAGAAGAGGGAAGAGAGCGAGAAATGGAGGTAGCGAAGCAGGCAAGGTCAGAAGGGCAGGTATGGGAGGTGATAAACAAGGAGAGGAGATCGAGGCGGGGGGGAATAAATGAGAAAATTGGGATGGAGGACTGGGTGGGATACTTTAAGGGATTGTTGGGAGGAGTGGAGGGCAGAGTGGTGAGAGGAACTAGGGCGGACAGAGGGGAAGGGGGACGAACCGGAAATATCGAGAGAAGAGGTAGTGAGAGCGGTGGGAAAGTTGAAGGAGGTGATGGGAATGGATAGAATCCCGGGGGAAGTGTGGAAGTACGGAGGAGAAAGATTGATGAATTGGGTATGGGGATTATGCAAGAGGATGGGGAAGGGGGCGGAGTGGCTAGAGGATTGGAATGATGGGATAATTGTTCCGGTTAAAAAAAGAGGGGAGGGGGAGGGATGAAGGACTACAGAGGGGTGATCCTGGCGCCAGCGCTTTATAAGATTTACGTTATGGTATTAAGGGAAAGGTTAGAGAAGGAAGTAGAGGAGAAAAACCCCGGGCTTCAGGAAGGGACTGGGTACAATGGATAATATGTTCGCGCTCAACTATCTGGTGAACAGACAGTTGAGGGGAAAAGGGAAAATGGTGGCGTTTTTTGTTGACCTAAAGGCCGCATTTGATTCTGTGGACAGGGAAGTTCTGGGGAGAGAAATAAGAAGGAGAGGGGGTGAGGGAGAGACTGGTGAGAAGATGCGAAGATGTATTTAGGGAAACAAGAAATAGAGTGAGGATAGGGCACGAAATAAGTGAGGCGTTCTGGACGGGCAGGGAGGTGAAACAGGGCTGCCCGTTAGTTCCGAGGTTGTTTAATCTGCTGATAGCGGATGTAGAGGAATTATATGAGGAATGGAGGCTGGAAAAGAGTAAGGCTGAGGGATGAGAAGGTGTACATTCTGGCATACGCAGACGACCTGGTATTGTTGTTTGAGGAGGAGGAGAGGATGATGGCAATGATGGCGAGATTGGAGGGATATATGAAAAAAAAGGATTTGACCGTGAACGTGGATAAGTCGAAGATCTTGAGGTTTCGGAAGGGAGGGGGAAGAAGTAGGAAGGTAAACTAGGTATTGGGAGGGAAGAGCGGTGGAAGAGGTCAAGGCATAAGTATCTGGGATATGTATTCTAAAAAAACGGAGGACAAGAGAGGGGGGGAATGGGGGAAAAGGGTGTGGTTATTCGACGCTTTGGTGTGGGCGGTGATTTTGTACGGGATGGAGGGAGAGGGAGGGAATTGAAAGATTGCAGGAAAGATATTTAAGGGTGTGTTGGGGGGTGAGTTGGAAAACCTCCAGGATATCTGCTAAGGGAAGAATTGTAGAGAGATAAATTAAGAGTTAGGGCGGCAAGGAGAACGTGGGGATTTGAGGAGAGATTGGCAAGTAGCAGGGGAAGTGAGGTGGCAAGAGAATACTGGGAGGAAATAAGGGGAAAGATAAAAGCAGGGAGGAAGCTGTCAGACTGGGAGGAAGAGAGAGGAGAATTCTTCGGGGAAAGAGAAAAGGAAATGAGGAGGATGGAGGAGGAAAAGGAGGAAGGGGACATGGACTTTAATGCTTTGGTGGAAAGGGAGGAGTATGCAAAGAGAGGAGAGGTGGCAAAGGATTGGGGAATCGAAATATAATAAGTGGGAAGGTAAAGGGGACGGTATACCGGGATATTTAAAAAAGAGATGGGGGAAAGTAGGTGGTTGAGAGTGGCAAAGTTCAGGCTGGAAGAGGGAAGGCATTTATTGGGGTAGGAAGGAGGACAGAATGTGCAAGATGTGCGGGAGGGTTAGGGAGTCGTGGGAGCATGTGTGGGAGGAGTGCGGAAGGTGGGGGGAGGGAGGAAGTTGGCAGGAGATCGTGGAGATAGCCTTGGGGGAGGCAGGGGAGGGAGAGGAATGGCTAAGGAGATTGGAGGATTTTAGAAGGTAAGGGGATGAGAGGAAAGGAAGGTGTAGGAAGAGAAGGAATGAAGAGAAGGGAGAGGGAGAGGGAGAAAGAAAAGGGGAGAGGAGAGGAGAGAGAGAGGGAGGGAGGGGGGAGAGAAAGGGAGAGGGAGAGAGAGAGAGGGGGAGGGAGGAGAGAGAGAGAGAGAGAGAGAGAGAGAGAGAGAGAGAGAGAGAGAGAGAGAGAGAGAGAGAGAGAGAGAGAGAGAGAGAGAGAGAGAGAGAGAGAGAGAGAGAGAGAGAGAGAGAGAGAGAGAGAGAGAGAGAGAGAGAGAGAGGAGAGAGAGAGAGAGAGAGAGAGAGAGGGAGAGAGAGAGAGAGAGAGAGAGAGAATCTGCCGGTCGTGGTCGCGGTTGTTTGCGTGTTTTGCTTTTGGAGTGAAGCCTGCGATGGAAGCGGAGGTCCCACCCGGGCCTCCGTGTGTGTAGCGAGCGGCGGTAGTTATAAGTTAGGTTAAGTTAGATTAAGTTACTTTTAAGTTAGGTTAAGTTAATTGCGTAACGGATTTGTACGGATTTTTTTCTCTGTTTTTTGTAACCCTGAGGGGAACAATAAATCTATCTATCTATAATATATATTCAGTGTCATATGACGTATAATATATATTCAGTGTCATATGACTTTTTGCATTTTCCAGATTTAGATAATTTAATTATTATTTAGTATTTAATTATTATATATAGAAAAATATAATATTAAGAAAAACTTGTCATTTATTGTTTTTAATGTGTTGGAGTCTTTTATGTAAGAGCTGAGCTGGCAATGAGTGAAATTATCGCTGATTCAAATACAGAAATTATATTTCAAATTAAATTATTTCAAATAATTAAAAATAATATCTTTGAATATTAGTAAAAGAATTATTATTTTTCATTTCTTTTGCAGTTGCGAGAAGTATTGTACGAAGATTGCGACCTCACGAAGGAAGAAAGTGAAATCCTCATAATGAGTTTGGCTCTTCGTCATCATTTCACCGACGCTGCTTTGCAGGATTTCATCAAAGTAATTGATTGCCACGCAAGTGCCATGTATTCAAACATTTATTTCTGAAGTCATTCCTGATTAGTAATGCTTGTATATACTACTATTGTTCAGATTGTATGTGTTACCATTTTACATTTTGCTGATCCAGAAGTTACTATTGAATGTAATAATTGCGCCAAAGTTTATAATCGACAGAAACTAAAAAAAGATAGGAAATATTTTATATATCTTCCCTTAAAAGACCAGTTAATTATACTAATAAATACCAAAGATTTTCTGCATTTTCGAAAAAACAGTGATATGGAAATTGACATTACAAACGGTACATTCTATCAAAAATTGAAGTTCAAAAATATCATTGGAATAAATGACATAATTATACAGTGGAACACTGATGATGTTCAATTATTCAATTCTTCTTCGTGATCTATTTAGCCTATTTTAATAACAATCAACGAATTGCCATATCGTCTGCGTAAACATCACATGATGATAATCGGATTATGGTTCTGCTACATCCGTTATGAGTACTTTCTTGAAACCCTTTACCGAAGAACTTTACCGAAAATTGATTTACATAATCACAGTTTTCAAAGCATCACATTTATCCATAAAGAACCAATTCAAATACACATTCACATTCTTGTGGCTCCTGTTGATACTATCGCAAGGCCAATGATACAACGCATGAAACAGGAAAGTATGGATGCTCCTATTGTTATCATAAAGATAAGCAGATTTGGGTTGATGATAAACGGGACACAAAAATGTCTATTGCAATGATGTACACACATTGTGAACAAAAAGACATTACAAAATACAGGCAGAAAAAGCATTGCTAAATTCAAAACATATGAAAGGAATTAAGGGTCCATCCATTATAGCACTTTTATCTATTATATTTAATAATAATTATTTATTATCTATTATATTTAATAATAAATTGATATTATATCATCTTTTCCACCAGAATATCTGCATAATATTACAGAAGAAGAAATTAAATAGTTTGTTAACGCATGGTTTGACTCCAAAAATCACAAAAAAATGTGATCTTTATGCAAACATGAAGCGCTGTTTGATTAACCAATATAAAACCTCCTTCTAAAACCTCCTTCTAAAACAAGAAATCCTCAATCCATTTCTCTTTATAAATTGTGGAAGGCATCCGAATTTAAAAATTTCCTATTATATTATTCATTAAGCTGTTTGGATGGATTATTGTCACAAAAATAACTGGTTGCACTTTAAGCAATGGTTACTATACGTTTATAACATACACATTTTTCTGAAGACAAAAATTTCTAATGACGAATACATTACCGCTACTTTTGCAATTCGGAAATTTGTACTAGACGTTGAACAATTGTACAGTGAACATTTTATGAACTACAATATTCACTTATTATTACATATACCGGCAGCGGTTAAAAAATTTGGTGCACTTTGGGCATAGTCCACTTTTTCTTTCGAAAGTTTCAACCGTATTTTACAAAATTCATTTGATGATACTCAATTTGTACCCGAACAAATTTATAAATCCTATTTTCATTTTAATTATATTAAACAGAATACTGTTTTCAATCACCAAAATTGTAGTGATAAAGGAAAAGTTGTTTTTCATTCCATTATGAACGAATGTAAAGTACAAAAATGTCTCGAATATGAAGATACCTTAAGAGCATTTGGTTCCTGACATGAAAAGCAATTAAATTTAATTGAAAAATATCGTAAATTTTTAATGAGAAAACGTATTAATGATACTGTAAAAACTTTTGAGGTTTATTTATAAAAACATTTTGTACCACGGAGCGAATTATTCAAGATTAATAAAGAGATCGAATAGCATAACAAAACAGAAATCCATACTTCTAATATTATATTTATGTAGTGTAGAAACACTTGCAGGCGAAAAGTATGTGTTATTTTGTAATAGGTTACGAATTCTTCATCGCGAACAATTATATAAAAGTGGCAATATATCATCTCAACAATTTTCATATATCGTCGAAAAATCTGACGATATTTCGTGTTGCCAACTTAACGAAATTGCAAATAAATGTATTACTATTACGTTTAAAAATAATAATAATAAATTAGTCGTCATGTCTTTAGTAAATAATATCGAAACTGATTAAATGTAAAAATGTGCACACACGCACACATGCGCAACATATATGCAAATAATAAAATGCATTCTATTTTCTTTATAAAATCTAAGAATATTTTATTTATTTGGGTACAGTTTGTCCTATATAATATGTGTAGTTCTATTACACATGTTATGTATATTACAAAATATATGTATATTACAAAAATAGTAAAAAGAGTATAAATTAATAACAAATGAAATACTAAATTAAAATTATTTAGTACTATATATTATACAACAGTATGTAATTTATAATAAATATTTTATAAAAAAATAAAATTTTTTAAATATATTTACAATTATATTTATATTTATATTATATTTACAAAAATTAAAAAAATATATTTATATCTTTTATATATTTATATATAATTTACGCTCGAATATATTTATATAGAATTATATATTTTTATAAAAAATGTATTGTAAATTATATAATGTGTTGGTTTATTACACAATTTTTATTTAATATATGATTTATCATATGTAATGTTTTTATTATTTTTGCAATATGTTCACAATATATATATATATATATATATGTTCACAATATATATATATATATATATATACACAGGGTGTCCCAAAACTCCCGCATTTGGAGTACGTGATTTCTTTATGCCAAAAGAAGCAACTTTTTCCTTTAGCAAAATTGCGACGAGTAGTTTTTACAGTGGACCAGATTAAAAGTGACGAATAAGCGCGTTGCGGTATATGCGTAGCTGTCAGGGCTGGCGCACGTTCCTCAGGCCGGCGCGGCCTGATACTTAATCTTTGACGACTTTGACGTACTTGTTTAAGATATAATACAAGTTAAAAAAATAAATATTGTTTTCATCCTTTATGTAACAATTCAATAAAAAAAATCTCTGATTTCGTAGCATTATCTGGAAATAAAAATAAATGTAAATTATATGGTATATAAACTGAGCATTCTATTATTTTAATTATTTTTTAATATATTTTTTGATAATTGCGCAATTGCATATGACAATTAAAAAATACTGAATTTAACGAATACTTATTAATTACGTGAGTACGTAATCACGAAAAGTAAAAAAATTGATTGATAATATGTTTAAAGATAAAATATTTAAATTTATAATTTAAGATATTTTGAAAAAGCTGGTTCTCTTTTTATTTTCTCAGAAAAAATTAACAAAAGATTATACTATAATAATATTTATCTTTATAATATTAAAATAATTACATAATCTCATAAAATTTTAATAACGATTGTACCGAAATCTTGAAACTTTTTCACATATTTCGTAAATGTGTAAAATTATTTTTAATATCTTGTATCAAAGAAGCTAAAAAAATTATAAAAAGCTAAAATTATTTAAGTAAGAAAAATATGAAAAATTATATTTGATAAAATAAATAATTTTGATAGTTATAATTTAGACATTATGTAAATAATTGTTTTAAAAATATGTCAAAAATATTATAAAAATATTTTAAATATTTTGAAATAACCGTATTTAAAGTATTATACATATTGCATATATGCTCTGCAAAAAATTTTCCTTCATAAAAAATTTGATTAAATTATTTATAATTGTTAAAAAGTTCAAAAGTTCAATTTTTCCTTATTAAGCGTTACATATTCTGTTAAAACATTCTATTGGTTACACGATTAAAACAATAAAATAGAAAACACAATTCGTAAGCATTTGTGATGTACTGAGATATTCGTAAGTTTTAATAATAATAGTTAAGTTTAATAATAATAGTTGTAGTTCTGAAAAGAGCTGATTAAAATTTTAAATTTATAAAAGATGTTCGAAGTGCAATCCTTTTATTTGTATACATTAATTCTGTGAATAAAACTATCTTGCGTAAGTTGAAATATTTCCGGCATGATTCGTATATTTAATGGCAAATCTTCCAAAATAAAAAATAATTAAAAAATAAATTAAACGAAAAAAAAAATTAACGAATAATTAAAACTAACAAAAAAATTTTATGAAGTCTAAATAATTCGTTAAATTCAATATTTTTTTATATGCAATTGAGCAGTAATTAAAATAATAGAATGCTCAGTTCACACACTATATTATTAACATTTATTTTTATTTCGAGATAATGCTACGAAATCAAACAATTTTTTTATTAAATCGTTAAAGGATGAAAACAACACTGATTTTGTTAACTTTTATCATATTTTATCATATTTTATCATATTTTAAACAATAGTACGTGAAGTTGTCAAAGATTAGGTACCGCATCGGCCTGAGGAACGCACGCCGGCCTTGACCGCTACGTACATACGCGCGCTCATTCGTCACTTTTAATTTGGTTACTAATTTGATAAAAACTACTCGTCGCACGCAATTTTGCTAAAGGAAAAAGTTGTTTTTTTTAGCATAAAAAAATCACGTAGTGTACTCCAAATGCGGGAGTTTTGAGACATCCTGTATATATATACATATATATATATATATATATATATATATATATATATATACAGGATGTCTCAAAACTCCCGCATTTGGAGTACACTACGTGATTTTATATATATATATATGTATATATATATATATATATATATATATATATATATATATGCAAACTGTATGTGAGGCCCGATACTAACATATAGATTTCTTCGCATACATAGGTATACATTAACACGTAGATGAGTGTATTATTGAAATTTTTTATATATATAATATTGTATATTATTTTTTTTGAATTATTGAAAATTTTTGTTTTTATAGATTAATTGTATAATATATTTCGAGAACCAATATTTTTAATAAAATACAATTAATACATCTGTTTTGAAATATTGCTTCAATATTGCTTCAATATCATAACATCTTTAGTATAAATCATTATAAATTAATATAAATTATTGCTTTTGATGACAAGAATGTATATGACTAATAAATATCAAATATAGAACAATGTTATTCTTAAGACCCAAAAATATAATAAAATCTTGAATAATTGTCGTTGCAGTTATTAAAAAGTTTATTAAAAGATTATTAATAAGTGAAAAGTAGCATATACTGTATTATAAATAAATCAATAAAAATATTCCAATTTGTACTAAAACGATGGCCTATTAATTTGCAATACTTTTAAGCATAAATATGGCTTATTACATGATTAGTAATTTAAAATTATTTAAAAATAAATTTGAAAAATTTATTCATAAAAACATGCACCGATAGATATATATAAATATTAGTGCTCATAATATACCGTATTCTTGCAAGAAGAGTGATACCACTCAAAAATTGTTCAGGAAAGAGAAAAGAAAATTGGCTTGCTTTAAAGTTAACAAATATTCATGTATTTAACAAATATTCATTAAACGATAGCATTAAAAATTAATTTGAATCTAATTAGAAATTGCTTGTTCAAAGTTTTTTAGAAATAATGTAGGTATTAATTTTATTATAATTATTATTTTATTATAATTAAAATGGTCTCGCTTTTCCGCGCGAAGAGCGGTCAGTCGGTTACCAGGAGGAGGAAGCGAGGACGTTGGAGACAGAAATTCGCTTATTGTTGTTAGACATGTATTGCAACAATGATTTATTCACCAAACGATAGGGAACGGTGCGTTGGAATGCACCGATCTTCGCGAATGGTCGTGGTTGTGGACGGGCGAAACGGCGATCGGCGCGCGTATGGTTGAGTGTACAAATGCGATATCGCTTCGGCGGTCGATGCGATACTGTTCGCTGCGCGAAGTTTGGTGGCGCGGGGCGCGCGCGGCAGCGGCGGTGTCGCACGTGCTCACCGTGGATCTTTAAATCGCCAGTGATGTTAAAGCGCTGTCGCGAGGGTGACGTATTCGCGAGGGCATTTGATCATTTAGATCGGAGAACGGGTGGGCCCGTTCGCTGCCGAGAAGGCTTGACTGACGGAGGGTGTACCCCTCGTCTGTCTCAGTGAGTGCCGAATGAACTCGGCCAGCCGGGGAAGGCCTCAGCTGTGTGCGGAGAAAGAAGCGTCGGTGCCGAATGTACTCGGCCGACCAGGGCGTACCCCGATGCTCGGAAAGGAACGGTGGTATCGGGGAGAATCCCGATGCCCGGCGGAGAAATCTCGGGAACGGCGAAGTCGGATCGAGCGAACTCGACGCGCTGGGGAGACCTCAGCAGCTCTCGGCTTGCCGTGAGAGATTCAGAGATACGGCTTTCGGCCAAGCCAAGCGAAACTTGGCGCGTTGGGGAAGGCCCCAACAAAACTCAGGCTTTCTACCGGCTTCGGATGCTCGCTTCCTTGAGACGTGTTCTCGGAAAACGAGCGAGGAACAGGAGTCAACGAGGAGTGATTTCCTGTGGAGAGCGATGCCTTTTTATACTGAGATCGATCTCGGTATTTTCGGTCAGATCGGTCGGATTGGTCGATCTCGGGATTAGCATCCCTCTCCCCAGGAGCGGAAAAAAAAGAATCGGGTATAATTGATTTTTTGGGGATTATAAGGAATAGGAGCCGGGGATGTTTAAGAATAGGGAAGGAATTCGGTGGGAAGGTAATGGCGCGGTGCGGGATGCTCGCTTGCTTGCGTGGCGCGGCGTCGGTGCGGCGCGGGACGCATTTACGCTCGGTGGTACGGTGCGTGATGCGGCGCGGGGTACGCTAGCGCTTGGTGGCGCGACGCGTGGCGCGGTGCGAGAAAATACCACGAAAACAGACATATTTCCGCTTCGGAGTTCGCGTATTATAATGATTAAAAAAGGAGGCATAAATGCCTTTTGCGGCCACTGCCACATTCCGCCTGTTGTTCGGCGGTCCCCGACGGATAGTCGGTCGGGGGAAAATCGGAGGAGGAACGGAGCGGAGGGATGCACTCCGTTACATAATTATTTGGATCTATGCATAATTCCGTAGCGAAATTCCGACAGATATTGTTTGCAGTTGTTTTTCTGCTCGCACATATGTCAAACATATGAAGTGTCATACATTAAGTGTCGTATATTAAAGCTGAAATTTGTGCCGACATTTTAAGAAAATATTTATCGAGATCCGTGATGTATATGAAGTTTAATTATATTTTGAACATGGAAGGAAAAAACGTATATTTTCGGTGTATTTCGCTTTTTTATTTCCGAAAAGGCAAAAAACGCGTCGCGAACTCACAAAAAGATATGCGCTGTGTATGAAGAGAATGCCGTAAGCGAAAGTGTGTCAAAAGTGGTTTGCGAAATTTCGTTGCGGAGATTTTGATTCCCAAGATGCTCCTCGCTCTGGTCGACCAGTCACTATTTGATGTCAATCAAATCAAGACTTTAATCGACTCCAACCGGCCATTTGACGACTACAGAGATCGGATAATCTCAACATTGACCAATCAACTGTTTCGAGACATTTACGGAAGCTTGGGATTGTAAATAAGCTTGATGTTTGGGTGCCGCACGAACTGAGCGAAAAGAATTTAATGGACCGAATTTCAGCTTGCGATTCGCTTAAACACCATCAAAACGAATCATTTTTAAAGCGGATGATCACTGGCGATGAAAAGTGGCTTGTCTATAACAATGTCAGTCGAAAAAGATCATGAAGCGCTGAGAGGCTGCTGAGACGGTCGCAAAGATTGGATTACACCCGAAAGTAGATGAGCAAGGGGAGTCCTAAGTCCCCCGGGGCGAGAGGGGGGTGAGGGAGGGGGGGGTCGTAGAATCCCCACGGGATTCGTATCCGGTGGAGAGAAGGTGGATCCCTCTGGCGGTCATCGGGGTAGGTTTATCCTCAGTCGGTAAGGCGGTCGCGGGGTTTCCCCGGGTCGGTTTCCCCCAGGCGTTATCTACGAGGATGCGACGTGTGTGTCCTCCCCATCTTCGACGCCGCTCTAGCGTTTTCCGCGGGGTCTAGCGCATCTTGTTTCGCAGGATGCCGCGGTTTGTTACGTCGCCTTAGCGTTTTCCGCGGGGTCTAGCGCGTCCTGTTTCGCGGGATGTCGCAGTTTTTTTTTTTTACGTCGCCTTAGGCGTGTCTAGGCGTCGTCTATGAGGATATAACGCGTGCCGCTCGTCCTGTTTTGTAGAACGTTGCGGTTTGACGCGTCATCGAGGTGATTCTTTTGAGCGATACTTGTCGTCGTGTTTACGATGGCGAGAACCATCAAAGTAGCGAATCGGTGCCAGACAGGAATGATCGATGACGATGAAATGTGTTGGTGCCATTCGCTGGATGACCTAACATCTTCTCCATTGCGAAATGTGACAGCGTATCCATCGGTCAATGTGACGGAGTACGTGGTGAGAGGACAATACACTCCGATTTCTAATTAGTTAAAGAGGCGCGATTGATCGATTTCCGCGTGAAATTTCACCTAAAAAGATAATAAAGGCGTGTGTATGTCATCGCTATCGAGGGCTGGCATATAATCTTTTACTGGAGGTACTCTACGAAAAGAAGAAACCGATCGAGATTAGCAGACGACAAGAGTACATGGTGAACTTTCATGAAAGCGGCTATTACGACGTATTTAACGACAACGATGACGACGAAATGTTTTTTTGCGCTCATCGCAAATATTGGAGAAAAAGCAATACCGTTTCGTCAGCTGCGTACGAGGAGGAGAGAAAAAGAAGAGAGCGCGTTGGCATCAATTAGCGCAACTAAGTGTGCGTGCATATAATTATGTACTATAATTGTAATATAACTATGGCTTGTGTATATGAATATATATGAGATTAAGACTAACCGCGAGAGACGGAATTTCCTCTCCTCGTTCGTTTGCATATTGCGGAGACGATAGGCGCATCGGGCGACGCGCCGGAAGTCTTCAATTTGCGATACCGAGGGTGACGTTATATTATCGGGAACGTATAAGAGACGAGAGGTGAGAGTCGCGCGAGGAGGAAATCGTCATACGAGTGTTAATAATAACGAGAGATTCAATTTGCGATATCAAGGACAACAGTATCGGGAATGTATATAGAGATGGGGATCGCGCGAGGAGGGAATCGTCATAGGAGTGTTAATAATGACGAGAGAATATTTTATTGTTGTATTATCTTATTATTGTTGTATTATTTTATTAATGTATTATCTTATTAATGTATTATCTTATTAATGTATTATCTTATTAATGTATTATCTTATTAATGTATTATCTTATTAATGTATTATCTTATTAATGTATTATCGTATTATTGTATTATCGTATTATTGTATTATCTTATTATTGTATTATTTTATTATTGTATTATTTTATCAGGAACGTAAAAAGAGGAAAGAGATATTTGTAAGATACTGCGGTTAGGCGCGTTCTGTGTCTAGGCGTTTTTCCGCGGGGTTTAGCGCGTCCTGTTTTCGCGGCGACGGGAAGACGCGCGTTCTGATTATGTAGAATACGCGCGTCACCTTAGCGTTTTTTCGTGGGGTTTAGCGCTTCCCGCATCTGGGGTTTAGCGCGTCCTGGTTTGGCGTTTTTTTTATGTCGCGTTAGAATATTTAACTAAGAGTATCGATGATATATTGTTATATAGTTTGCAAGATGGAGAGTCAGTTTAATGTTCCGGAGAGTCAATTGAAGGATCCGGAGATAATATTGCTCTTAGACGAATCGCTCGAGCTCTCGAGAGAGATGGAACGCGAGATGGTGGACGGGAGAAACGCGCGATGACGATGGAACGTAAGAAACGGCCTACGATCGAGCGGGAAGAGGAGAACGAGATATCAGCGGAGGCCGAGAGCGACGCGGTCGAGTTGATGCGCGCGATGTGGACGTCTATGCATTCGACGGCGTGTAATTTGCGGTTGATGATGGCATTTCTGTCTAATCTGGCGCTTCGTCGAGGAACGGAGCCGATCGCGTGTATACGCGAGGCCGAGCGTATGAGGAACGCTATACGTATCGTCACCGACGTATGGAGTCGGAAGGGTCTGTGGAACTCGTATTATTTTGGGGAGAGCATGGTTCGTTTGGTCGAGAGTTCCGCGACGCCGGACGAGCGCGCGTCGCTTATGGAGATCAAGATAACGAGGAAGGCTTCTTCGAGTTGGATACGAGATTACTGGGAATATCTGGCATGTTTAAAAATGACGAAGAGGGATCTCGATGTCGAGTACGAGAAGTATCTTGCGCATCTGAATACGGCGAGGAGGAATGACGAGAGTTGTGGCAGTGGTTTAGATGCATTGTTCGCGTCCCTATCTGGAGACAAGGAGGAGACTGACTGATTCGTTCAGTACGTGACAAAGTTGAAGGGTGGACGACAGCTCGAGGCGAGATCTCCGGGCGAGAGAGGAACCGATTGCGAATTGGTTCGAATGTACGTGTACAACGTCAAGGATATAGTCAAGAAGAAATGCAACTGGTGAAAATACGCGAAATTGAAAGTTCAATTTTTGCACTCCGCGTCGGATCGGAAGAAGGAGTTGGTGCGATAGTTAATAGATCGAGTCGCCGATGATCTGGGGAGAGTGCCCGGAGTGCGCGGGGAAGCGAGAAGCGTCGAGTGCGACAGCGAATAGGGATGTATCGCTATGACGCTCGCGCGAATTATCGTTAAAGGCATCGATTGTGGTAAAGAATGCGAATTTGCGCGAGTATATGTCTATGTAAAAGAGTATATACTAAATATGTATACTAATTACTGATATGAATATATGTATACTAATTACTGATATGAATATATGTATATTAATTACTGATATGTATAAAAATATGTACACGAATATGTATACGAATATATATGTGTAAGAGTATGTATACAAATATGATGTTGAGTAATAAAACAACGAATATATGTACGAGATATGCTGAAATAAAAAAAAGCGAATTGTCATTAATACGCATTGTTGTTGCGACGATTAACTAACCGCGAGAGACGGAGTTTCCTTTCCTCGTTTGTTTGCATATCGCGGAGACGAGAGGCGGATCGGCGACGCGTCGGAAGTCTTTAATTTTGCGATACCAAGGATGACGTTATCGGGAACGTATGAGAGAGAGACGAGAGGTGGGAGTCGCGCGAAGAGAAAATCGTCGTAGGAGTGTTAATAATAACGAGAGAATATTTCATTAGGAATGTAAAAAGAGAGGTAAAGAGTGATGAGGAAAAAAAGATATCTAGATGATTGTGCGATGCGTCATTTTTGCGCTCGCTACGCGTGACTACAGAAAGTCTGACTACAACGGCGATAAGAGATTTGTCTATCGTTTATTCCATCGTTCTTTATTTGTTTCTATCGCTATTCTATCGTTATGCTTTTTGTTCTCTATTATGTACTTTTAATGATATTGCGTATGAAATCTTTAGCGAGATTCGTCATTCGTTGGCGTGTAATCGCGCTACGAGAGATCTTATATTTGGGCTCGTTCGACGTAAATAATCTCGCTATCGCACAATAGAGAATAGAAATTAAAGCGGTTGAAATTTCCGATTCGCGACTCAGATCGATTCATCGCGTTGATCTCCGCTCTCTCGCGATCGATGGCGACATCAATCGAGCGGTTCGCGCGTATTTCGATCGGCGACGCGCAGTGTCGATTCGACTCCCGTCTCGCGCGATGACGCCCGCGCGCGGGATCGCCGTGATCGCGTGCGCGATAGCCGTTATCGCGGCGATTCACGACTCTATCGTCGATAGCGACGAGGAGGCGATTCGGTTTTTACAAACCTACGGATACCTGGATGGCGATAACGTGCAAACAATATCCGATAACGCGACGTTGGCTCTTAGACACGCGATTGCACTTTTCCAGGAGTATTACCGTATACCTGGTGATGGCGTTCTTAATGAAGCTACATTGGAACAAATGCGTAAACGCCGCGATGTGGCGTCAAAGATATATCGAGTGACTTGGACAAGTCTCCGAGAAAATGGGCGAAGACGCATCTCGCTTGAAACTTTCACCTGGCAAGAGCGTTCTACGAGTCACCGAGGTCGCGTTCGAGATGTGGGCGGCGAATTCGTCGCTGATGTTCGAGCGCGATTCGATAAATCCCGATATCGTGCTATCGTTTCGGAAGAGTTTTCACATGTTCGTAGATCCTCGACATCAAGCCGAATATGTCCGTCGTTGCTGAACGGATCAGGAAACGTGCTAGCTCACGCTTTTTTATCATCGTCCGAAGTGTCGGAGGTACACATGGATAATGCGGAGAGGTGGCACATCGAGCTGACCGCTAATCCTGACGATACGATTCATCTGCTACATACGTTGACGCACGAGATCAGTTACGCGTTAGGATTACATCACAGTCCTCAGAAAAATGCGATAATGTACGCCTTCGTCCCTTCTAAGACCTTTTCCATGCGATTGAGCGAGGCGGATTTTCTCGCTATTCAGAATTTATACGGTTTAAGAAATAAGAGCGAAGTCTTAAGACCAGCGACGACGACGATCGCGACGCGCAACACGGAGGATTCCGCGAATCTGTGCGCGTTGCGACACGCGTCAATGCGGTGTTGGTGTTAGAAAATAAAACGTACGTGACGTATCGGCGTCACTTATGGACGGTCGACTTAAACAGAAAATCTTACGGCAGGTCGTTGTTACTGATGAACTATTTGCGTTTCCTTCCTAATAATTTTGGCGGGCGCGTATCGACGACCAACTCGTATTGTTCATAGACGATTACATGGTTTACATGGTAGAATTTCCGAGTTTCGAGCTAGTACCGGGTTGGCCGAGGAAACTGAAAAATATGAATCTTCTTCCTAACGCAAAAATCAACGCTGTAGTTAAGACTAACGCGGGACGAACGTTCGCGATTTACAACGACGAGATCGTGGCCGAGATCGACGACTGCTCGATGATAGCCGTCAGACATAACTCGTTACACGCGATATTTCCGGGGATTCCACCCGCTGTAACGTCCGCCGTTCGATACATCGATGATAATTTGTACTTTCTCGTTAAACGACAGTTCTTCAAGTATAACGAATTTACCAGGAGTGTAACTATGGCCAGTAAATTCGATCCGGAGATTTTTGGTATCGTGTGTCCAAGGGACGGACTGTTAGAACAATTGCACGCTCTTTTGAAAAGACTCGTTCAGATGAGGAACGTATTTTCGAGCGAGGACGATTTAGAAGAAGAGAGAGAGGAGGAAGAGGCACGGAAGTTTTCGTATAGTGTATAGAGCGAAGGATACGAAACGTTTACAAACAGTATCGCGCGATCTCTCCGATCGTAAAGATGTACGATATCGAGCACTCGCAGGATTCCGAGACGCGTCGAGTTGACGAGAGCGACGACGCGAGGAGGAGGAAGAGGACGCTCGACGATGACAGACCGATTGCGTTGAGTCATAACAATGCCGAATAATCCAGTTAGAATTCTAGAACGAAAATATCCCTTGACTAAGACGGGATACAAGTTTCTCAATATATGTGTCACTCTTGAACGTTCCTCGCGCGTGAATATTATCCTGGGAGATAGTCATGGCAAGAAGGTCTCGATGTCGCCCGATACGTGGAGGCAGTTTGTCGAGCAATGACACATTCTCTTGAAGTATCTGCAGAATACTAACGGAGAACCGTCCTTTCCAGCTCCGCGTCGATAATCTCGACGTCGTGGTCCGCGATAACGTCACAGCCGAGAATCTCCTCTAATCACTTCTTTTTCTCCAAGCCTTTGACGTACACTCGTTTAGGCGCGTCTCGCGATTGATCGCACACGCCGCTTCGAATCACGTGCTTCGAAAATCTGTATGCGACGTCGCCGTCGCTCCACTGCCGTGATGATTGGAGGTTATCCAGCACGCTTTACATTTTTCCGTCTTTGTAAGAAGATTCCAGGGAATCGCTTCTCGAAACATTCGATGAGTCAGCTCTTTTCCATTTTTTAATATCGCCATCTCTTTAACCATAAATTTCTCCCGAACGGTAAAACCTTGCAGATCGACGAAGATCGATACGTTCGACATCGTCGCGAGAATTCGATATCTTTGCGCTTCGCTCTTCTTTATACGTTCGTTATCGCTATCGCATAGGGAAAACCGCGATTTCCTGTTTTTTCACGCTCCGCTCTTCCTTATACGTTTGTAATCGATATCGCGTAGAGAAAATCACGGTTTCCTGTTTTTTTTTACGTGAGTTTACGTACGACGTTCGTCAGCGGATTATATTCTATAACGTCGTACGTACTCTATCGTGAATGATGAGACAATAAGCCGTTGTGTTAGCCGGAACGTTCTCTTTGCATTCGAATTCTACGCGAACGTCGACGGTGGCGTTCTTGATCGATTCGTTCTGGCGGGGAGCAATCGATGACCACGAGCGGACCGTATTGCAAATATCTAGTGACAATCATGAACAGATCGCAGGTCTCGCACCCGTAATACGCCTTTCAAAATTTCAGACACATATCGTACAGCACTGCGAACTTGTTACGCTCGAAATCTAGATTCATATCGTCGTAGGAATAGAACTCGGAATTCAAATAGAATTTTACATTAGTCAGTTTGCAATCGTCGAATTTAGAAACGTCTTCCGATGGTACGTTTTTCCTTCTGGTCTGTAGCGCGAAGATCACGGTTTCGCCAATTGCGTCGCCACTTTTACCGCCCACGAATGCTTGGTCGTACTTTGCAACAGTGGAAATTCGTACAGATCCCACGAACGAAAGCCCATACTCAGATATCGTCCGCTGTCCAGCGTTCGCAGAAGCGACAGTTTATTAACGTCATTCAGTATCACGTGTGGCATTCGCCACTGTCTTCTCAACAATGTGATCTGCGGTCTCTGATCTGAATGCGCCACGACGCAATTGTTACCGTTGCGAGCGCATATCAGAAGTTCGTGTCGCGCGTTTATCACTATGCGTTTGTAATCTTTACAAAAACCGAGGAGTACGTTGAGAGGCACGCAAAAGTTGAAATCGTTCAATGCTATAGGCGGTATTTCCCATCCGGTGTTCTGTAAAGCTCTATCTCTTTCATAGTTTAACGATGCGTAGTTTTTCATCAAGGTCGTTATCCCGATGTTTCTGTTCTTATCGATCTCCACGCCATTAAGCTCGTATCGAATCTCGTCGAACATAAACGTGACGCAGTTGTTGATTAGCTTCTGCTGCGAGTATGGACGTTGACGCGACGCTGGTATGGACGTCGCTCGGCGAGAAAAAACGGCGCGAAGATCTCAGAACTCTGTACGTACGTATATACGTATAGAGTATATACGTGTATATACGTATTACGTATACGTATATACGTATATGTAAAAAATACAGAGAGTTAAAGACCGGGTGAGATAGAAGAGGAGATCGCGCTGGAGAGGCGACTCAAGCCGATCGTTTAACCGTTGAAACGAATCGCCGAGAACACCGCGCGAAACGAATCGACCGAGAGAATCGATCGCGTTCGGCGCTAAGAGGAAACGCGAGACCGACGATGACGACGACGAGTCACCGTCGAGATCGACGAAGAGACGCCTCTCGACGAGATCGCTATTGATCGCGACAGTGAGTCCCTAGAAATGAATCGGAGGAATCAATCTCGAACGCGTAATGGGGACTGTTAGGTCGCAAATATATGGGCGTGCTTTTAAGCGGGGACAGACAGAGCGAGATCGATCACATTTACGGGGTGTACTTCGACTTGGATGGCTCGATGCTTGGCGACAGGCGATTCGACGTGGTCGCCGACGACAGCGTGATCGTGGGCGACACGCGATATCCGGGTACCCCGGGCTTATACGAATTGATCTTCAAGAGACTTCCCGACGACGCCGTGTACACGGAAAACGACAAGCAAACGTACAAGAGTATACTGTTGACTACGAACACTCATCGGTGTGGTCACAACGCGCTTATGCCCATTCTAGGAAACAAAGGTTTCAAATACAAGCATATCATCGCGCCGCTATTGCTCGATAGAGACAAAAGTAGCGCTGATACTGGTAAAGCGAGAAAAAAGGGGATCGACTCTGTTCCATCCGCTATGCGGGTGAGAGACAAAGGAATCGAGTACGTTCACTGGGACGATTCCATTTCGAGCTAGTCGATCGACTTCAATTGCTCGATGCCTCTCGATGAGTTGGCAACGACGCTCACGACAACGAGATTCTATCGATACTCGAGGAGCTTCGCGAGAGCGACGCGATCGAGTAAAACGCGGCGCGCGCTCGCGGCGATCGGTATTCCCGTTATATTGGTGAACAAGTTCGGAAGACCGTTGGAATCGTTCGGCGGAGGTGGTAGGGCACGCTCGCGACTGTCGATCGATTCCCTACGTCGCTATGTGGGTAACAACGCGATCTGTCTATGTGACGATTACTACGCGAGAGACAGAATTATACGGCGTTTAGCCGCACCTAAAACTGATACTGACATCGCGAGGAAGAGCTACGTGGACAGCGTAGCTCAGTTTCGAGACGCGGAAACGAGAATCTCCGAGACGAGCAAACTCTCGGCGAGCACTCGAACGTTGCTGTCGGAGATGAACGAGAGCACGGCCAGATCGATCGGCGAATTGGAGGAATCTATGGCGCACGTAGTCAGATTGTTTTTCAAATACGATACGCAGATCCCGGATTACGAGCAGATTATCGCGCGCGGTAGATTCGTCATCCGCGAAGGCATGATGTCCGTAAACAAATTCGAGAAGTCTCTGGAGAGACAGCGTTGACGATCGTTCGACGATCGCATCCCTGCGGGCGTACGTGCGTCGCAGCGCGCTCTGCCTGAATCCGGACGATTACGTCAACAGACGCAAGATATGCCATTTGGATACGCCGATCGACGATACCAACGCGACGACCAAGGATTACGTCGACGACGCGCTTCGCATAAGAAGTGAGGAGTCGAAAGTTCTAACGAACGAGTTACGAAAACAGCTGGAAGATATGAACAAGCGAATTCGGAATATTTTCCAAACAGTATTACGATGTAAAGACCGAAGTGTTCTGCGACACTTCAAGAAGAAGAGAGAGGCCTCGCTCGTCGATCACGACAAACGAATAGAGGAGACGCGATGGAATGAGACCTCGAGAAACGGGACGAATCGCGAGAGAAAGATCTGAGGAAATCCGAAGGATCATCGAGACGCTCGGTGACGCTCAGGAGAAACGAATGCGAAATCTAGAGGAATCACTGCGACAGGAGAGGAGAGAAGAGAGGCCTCGCTCATCGATCTCGATAAACGAATAAGGAAAACGGAATAAGTGCTCGATAAATAGAACAACCAACGAATTAAAGACTTGTCCATGTTTCAACGTGCGTTAGGACGAACGGGGGAAAAACAGGATAAACTGCGAGCTAGAGACTCGAGCGAGATCCGAAAGACCGTCGAGACGCTTGGCGACGCTCAGGAGAAATGAACGCAGATCCTAGAGGAATCTGCGAAATCTAGAGAAGTTCCTGCGACGCGTCGTCGATGAGCCGCGAGAGAATATCGACGAACGTGGAGAATCTCGCGCGTAGCGTGACAGATCTGACGAGGATCGCGAGAGAACTGACGGACAAAGCGGTAACGAGAGAGACGCTGGACAAGACGCTGGCCTCGTTGAACCTGAATAAAATAGTAACTAGAGAAACGATAAACGAATTACTAGTCGCACTAAAAATGGATATAATATAATATAATGGATCCAAATACCATGAAACACGTGATTAACGTTTGGAACGAGGAACAGGAGCGAATGCGCGAGCACGAATAAAACCAACACGAATCGCGCGTCCTCATAAATCAGCGATGAGCGTCGAGAAGAGGAGACTCGTCGAGGAGCTTCACGCGCCCGCGCGAAGAAACTTTCCGCGGCCACGTCGAGTCGTGGTGCGCGGTTACGACAACCTGTGGCAGGCCGATGTCGTCGAGATGCGTCCGTACGCGCGACGAAACAAAGGCTACAACTACGTGATGACGGTCATCGACGTGTTGAGCAAGTACGCGTGGACTGTGCCGCTGAAGAGCAAGAGTGGAAGCGAGGTAGCCGCGGCATTGTCCAAGATATTTCGCGACGACGCTCGACATCCGCGAAATCTACAAACGGACAAGGGCAAGGAGTTCTACTCTGCCTCCGTAAAAGCGGTTACTGATAGGTACGATATACGTCACTATTCGACGTACTCGGTGATGAAGGCGGCGGTTGTGGAGCGATTTAATCGCACGCTCAAGAACAACATGTGGAAGCTCTTCACGTTCAATGGATCGTAGATGGCTCGATGCTCTACTGCGTTTAATCTCGGAGTATAATACCCGCGAACATCGAACGATCGGAATGCGACCGGTGGACGTAACTCTTGCCATTGCCAAGAGACTCCTCTCCACGGTATACAGTCACTTGAAGATCGCAGCCCCCGCAAGATTCAAGGTGAACGATCCGGTCAGCGTCAGCAAGTTCAAAACGATTTTCGAGAAGGGATATATGCCTAACTGGACAACCGAAATTTTTCGAATCGCTAAAGTGTACGAATCCCGTGACGTATCTGCTGAAAGACTATCGTAAAGAGCCAATAGCCGGAGGATTTTACAAACACGAGTTACTGCGAGTTTCCAATCCGATATCTGTCTCGTAGAGAAAGTGCTACGTAGAAAGAATGATAGAGTTTTCGTCAAATAGTTAGGAATGGACAATACACACAACTCTTGAATTCATAAAACAGCTGTATTGTAATGAATAAAGAGTATAAAATATTACTTATTCTACATTGGTAAAAGTTTTATACTACATTAATATCTAATAACGGTATCTTATAATGACCCCACGGTAATGTATCGGTGAAACCAGGTATTAAGTATCGTTTGTCGTCGTGAGAACTCAAAGCTAGCTTTAGTTCGAACACGGTGTAAACCTCGTGTAACATCGAGCGTACGCACATCTGACGTTTCGATTGCTGCAACGATTCGTTCAAGCAACGCGCGAAATCCTCGAATATTATCGTTTTCGCGACGGTACTCCTCTTGACGCCCTTTATTCTCTTCGTATCGCTCTTTCCCAGAACTCTCAGAGTGTACTTCTTCGCCCTGAGTCCTATAAACTCCGTCATGACCGCTCCGTTGTTCTCATCTTTCATCAAACCGAGAACCTTTTTGTTCGCATGCGGTATATCGTACGCGTTGCCGTCGGGATAATCGCTGGTCGAATCTCGCGATATCTCGCTTCATATTCTCGTAAACGTTCCGGCATTTCAGAAAATATATCAAGCTATCGATGTCCGTGTACATGATTTTGCATTTAGAGCGATAAAGCGGCATCATATAATCGTAATGAAACTCGTACAATCGCATCTTAGATATCTCTAAAATGCACATTCCAACATAAATTGGTTTGTTAAACTGAACCTCGAGTTTGCGCAACTCGACAGCCATGAGATTCTCGTCGAAGACGCTCCTACTGTGAAAATTCGGTTTCGCAATCAGTGCCTCCGCGCCATACCTTCCGTCCCAACGCGTCACGAGCCTCACGTCTACGTAATCGCGCACGTTCTCCATTGTCTTGCCGAAAACCGCGTTGTTCATCAGCTTATAGATTCCTTTCGAACTCGTTGCTCGCGCGAGTTCTTCGTTCCGTATTGAGCTCGATGTACGCGCACAGCCAAAGAGATTGCACGAACCGCGACGCGCGATAGACCTTTGTCACGCGTAAACTGTGTCGCACGCACTACAGAAGATTACGATAGTGCGTCACGTAACGCGACTTGTCGTAGAGCGTGGCGAGTAGCTTTTCGTTTCGATTTCCCGGCGGTCGGGCAGAACGGAAGATCCGCGTGGTCGTCGTGAAGATATCACGATACTCGAGATCGACTTCTAGAATATAACCGATATCGGAATCAGGTGGCACGGACATAACATCGAGACTCTCGACATCCTCGACTCACTGAAATTCCGCATACGATAAGGGCCCAGCCATAGAGATTGTTTACATCGTAGTACATGAGATACGACAACAGTTGAGACGAGTCGTATGACGATTCATATTGGTTATTAGCTCACGCGTATCTGTTCGAGCATTGGTGCAAACCGCCGCGTATACCACGCTCTACGAACATCACCATATCGATATCGGTAAGCAGATCGAATCGAACGTTCGTGTATTTCAACATAGCGTCCTACGTGTATCCCGGTAAAATAATGCGCTGGATCCAATTCGTAACTTTCCATACAGGTATCCCGAAAATTTTCGAAAACATCCGCCAAGAGAAGCACATCCGTTTTCAAATATAAATCGCTGTACTCGCCGAGAGTTCTCACGCGAAAACGCTCCCATACCCTTCGCGCGTGTTCGTAATCGCTAACGCTCACAGTTTCGCCAGTTAAAGAACTGTGAAAGGCTTCGATCGGCGGTAATTCGGTCTCTAACAGTTTATCAACGCTATTGATGTACTCGCACAGAAATACGCCCTTGCGCGTGAGCAACTCGAAATTCTCCGCGACGAGATCGGAAAATTCGAATCGCGTGATCAATTTTTCCCGATCTAGATACGAAGCTACTTTTTCTAAACTGGTATTGAAAAACTTAAACAAATCCATGAAACGTAGCTTAACACAATTTTTCCATTTTCCATACGCCAAATCGTTGATGATTTTTGAAAACGTGATATAATTTTCCTTAGTCAACGGTAACAGATCGACTCTATCCTCAAAAGCGTTCGCTACATCCTTGATAATGAAATGCGCGTCGTAACCGGACAGATTGTGAAAAAAAACGGGAATAACGAACGAGTTTTGATAGTTCAAATTGCAGCTCGCGTGCGCGGGTCCTCTGTACTGTCCGGTAAGATGACAGTGATCGCGCACGCGAATATCGTACGATATTCAAAGCTCCTTCTGCACACGTGACAATTTGTCGCATTTTGAAAAGCGCTCCGTTCGTCCGGCGTGAGCTCCGACATTGGTACGCTCGCGCACAGAACCTTTCTCACGCGACACGCGAGAGCGCGCAGCTCCTCGACGAACCACGAGACGCAGTCGTCGCCTCGGCGAGATCTATACGGATACGATTCTGTTATACGTGCTGCGCAAATAATATCCCATGCTGAACGCCTTGTGGTGTTGATAGGTGAATCTATCGTCGAGATTCCCAGTGAACCATTGATCTCCCTTTTCTAAAACGCACTCCAGATCGGCATACACGACGAATCGTAGTCTTTCCTTTTTGTCGTGATTATGAAAGAAGAGTAACTTGTCGTCCTCGCTCGGAAGAATAACGGCGCAGTTGTTCGCTTTTCCGCATTGGATACTATGCGCGACCAATTTCTCGTTCGAGTAAAAATAATGTAGACATCTGAAAAATACAATTTATAATTAATACAAAATTTATCTCGCGACGAGCATAGTCTCTCTTTTACGTTTATTGGTCGCATATGTATTTTTATTTTTTTTCCTTATGCTTGTTTATTTGCGACGTTAACAGTCGAGGCAGGTGCTTTATCCATACGAAGTGACCGACGTTATCGCCGCGCCATTCGTTCAACAGATAAAGCAAATTTATGTGCATAGACTTCTTGTTCCCCGTGAGTGACAAGGGAACGATCATGATACCGTTCCTCTCCCTTTTCTCTCGAATGGCAAATACGTTGATAGACACATCGTTAAGACGTTCGAACCTTGTGACGCAGTCATCTCGCTCGACGCTCGGATCGGCTCGTCGGTGTCCGGGTTCGAGAGGAAGGGAGACTCAAGCGTACGCGAACACAAGTGGCGACGAAAAGATCGCTTATTGGTGGAAGGTAGATATAGAGTGCAGAGCCGGATGATGTCGCAGTGTCGCTGGTAGCAAAGCGGAGACGCAACCGGTTGGCGTACGGCGATGAGATGCGCAGGACGGGTGCGGCGTGCGGTCAACAACGGTCTATTTACACGGCGCGGTTACCACTAGGGATCTTAGGATTACTAACTTATAACTAGCGGCCTTAATCTCTATCGCATGCACTTACGAGCTAATGTCAGGCGGGACGGTTAGGTATTGCGGGCAGGGTCGAGTGCCACGTCGAGCCCTGCCTTCGCAATGAAAACCGGCGAAACCCGGTAGAGCTGAGCGAAACCTCAGCCCGAGGAGCGGTAACAGGAGTCGGCGAAACCGGACAGAGCTGAGTAAAACCTCAGCCCGTGGAGCGGTGACAGGAGTCGGCGAAACCCGACAGAGCTGAGTGAAACCTCAGCCCGTAGGTAGAGAAAGCCGGCAGAGCCAAGTGAAACCTTGGCCCCGAGAGATAGTAACTGGTTAGGTCGGTATCAGGAGTCGGATCGCAGGATAGGATCTGGTCTCGATGTCTCGGCCGGCCGGCTTATATACCCGGCCGGCGTTTCCCACTGCGCGCCGTCGATCCGGTGGCGGGGAGTCGGTATCGCGTGGGGGCACCACGAGCGAGATAGCGTGAGCGAGATGACGCGTGCGACCTATAGGCAAGCGAGCGACTGCGATAGCGCAAGTGGTGTACGTGCAAGCGGGATGGGTAGTGCAGGGTAGTAAGCTAAGCGTTTCTATATATGTATATATTTATGTATATGTATATATATATATATATATATATATATATGTATGTAGGTTCGTAACGGCCCTGCCGTTACAACCTAGCGATGTTTCGTAGCGTCATAGGAAAGTCGATACCATCGAAATTCAGCACCAACGAATAGTGAAGATATGACGACGGTTTGTCCGAGTGTAGATTAACGGGATATAGAGCGGCTATTACCGCCCACGCGAAGCACGCGTTGTCGTTTGAATGTACATTAATCACGGCTCTCTTATATCTTATCTTCGGAGGAAGTGTCACCCAACATCCAGCGTGCATAGGATTGCACTTGTTCACATTGATCATCAAATTTAATATCCGAAGTAAGCCCAATAGCTATCGCGTTCCTGAAATTCCTCCAGCGACGTCAGAACAACATTCATAACATCTCCGTCGTACCATTCTCGTAGATCGGACATACTGAGTAGCTGACGATTCCTTGTGCGAATGCTCTTAACAGCGCTCTTATTATTCGCGATGAACTCCCCGTGAAACACAGTGTTGATCTTTAAACACGCGTGCATATCGAAATCAACTTGCATTCGCTCGAGCACCGTGGCCCTCGCGTCCTCGAGAAATCGTCGAGGTTCGACGTACTCGATGTTTATCACCTGTTCGTATGCGATTCGCGAAGGCCGTCTCGATATCCACCTATTCGAATCCCTTCGAACCGTCGTATCCTGCACCCAAGTAACCAAAACGTCGACTCAAAGCGAGTCTCGCACCCTCCAACTGCGCTATTCGAGAGACCAAAGAATTTATCGTTCCGGTAACTGTAGGATCGACTCTATTCTCACATCTATCTCTCAAGACCTCGAGACACTTGATACACTCCCGTTTCTAAACGCGATAGGCGCACATCCCTTCAACTCCCGCTGCGCGTTCGAGAAGATCGCGACTCTTCTCCATGTCGCAACCTCCCACACAGTGTTACCCCAACCGTCCGTAAGAATGACGAATTTAACATCTCGAACTTTTTTCTCTCTCGCTGTTCTCTCGTAGATCACCGCTCTGTCGCTCAGAGCGAGCAACGTTCCGATCCACAGTTTCTCTCGCGGGCTCTCTGTACCGATCTCCCGTCGCAAGTGACACGTGGCCACGTTCCAGCGAACGTCTTCTCTCACCACGATCCACTCCTCATCGTTGCCAGGCGCGATAGTCTCGTGACACTCTAAACTATCGTCACTCTCGATAATCAACTCGCAACGACCGTCGTCGAGATCGTGATGCGTCACGTTACGATCGAACGCGCGTAAAAGCGGATCATCGCTCTCGCTCGAAGACGAGCCGCTATTAAGCGCGACTTCTTCCATATACCATGTTCTTAACAATGGAAAAAACTGCCTCTCACGACTAAATATATGCTCGGAGGCAGCGTCGAAAACGTGTCAAATCGCGACAACCGCGACATACTGAAATGACAAAACGCGCGGCATTCTACATAATCAGAATGCGCGTCTTCCCGTTGCCGCGAAAACAGGACGCGCTAAACCCCGTGGAAAACGCCTAGACACAAAACACGCAGCATCCTACAAATATCTCTTTCCTCTTTTTACGTTTCTGATAAAATAATACAATAAATAAAATAATACAATAATAAGATAATACAATAATAAAAATAATACAATAATACAAACCGCGGCATTCCGCGAAACAGGACGCGCTAGACCCCGTGGAAAACGCTAGGCGTCGCTAGGGCGGCGTCGAAGACGCACACGTCGCATCCCCGTAGACAACGCCTAGGAGAAACCGACCCGGGGAAACCCCGCGATCGCCTTACCGACCGAGGAGGATAAACCTACCCCGACGACCGCCAGAGGGATCCACTTTCTCTCGGATACAAATCCCCTGGGGAAAGAAAACCATCCTTACTAACCCAGGAGGATATTCCTGCGGATACGAATCTCTTGGGGATTCTACGATCTTCCTCGCTCCCTCACCCTTCTCTCGCCTCGGAGGGCTTAGGATGCCCCTTGCTTATCTACTCCCGAAGAAGATCATGCTCAGTATCTGGTGGGATTGGAAAGGAATCGTCTATTATGAACTGCTGCCACCCAACAAAACGATTGATTCGACTAAGTACTCCTTACAACTGGCCAAATTAAAGCGAGCAATCGATCAGAAACGGCTCGAATTGGCAAACAGAAAGGGCGTTGTGTTCCATCAGGACAACGCTAAACCACACGTTTCTCTGATGACTCGGCAAAAGTTATTGCGGCTTGGGTGGGATGTTTTGCACCCACTGTATAATCCGGACCTTGCACCTTCAGACTATCACTTGTTCCGGGCGCTACAGAACAATTTGAATAACAAAACCTTCAATTCCCTGGATATTCTTAAAAACCACTTGAATGACTTCTTTGCCCAAAAATTTCAGGACTTCTATGAAAGAGGAATAATGAAGCTCGTGAAGAAATAGCAGAAAGTCATTGAACAGAATGGAACATATTTAGTTGATTAAAATTGCTTTTTGCTAAATATTTTGCGTTTGAAATTTACTCGATTTTCGCTACGGAATTATGCATAAACCCAAGAGTACTATGTTATCTTTAAAACTATTTCTATTTTGATTTTTATTATTTTTTCTTACATAATTTTTCTTTAGGAAGTATGTGAATTCAACCATTATCATTTGAAAGCCAATATATTTAGAACACAATCTGCAAATCTCAGAAAATATTAAGAAATATTAAGATGTCCTTAATAAGACGTTTAAAAATTGTTATCTTATATTAGGTGTACAAAAAAGTTCTGAGCTTTTTTTTTGTAAAATTCAATCTTTATTCAAAAACAAACAAAAAAATATTAATCAGCGAAATATTCCCTGTTTGCATCAACGATTCTTTGCCATCTTGCGAATTCCTTGACGGTAGAAGCTCACCAGCTTCGAAGCGATAAAGTCATCAATTTATTTTCGTATCTCTACAAATCTCACGAAATGTGTATCAGCCAAATAATGCTGCAGCGACCGGAATAGGTAGTAATCGGAAGGCGCCATATCTGGGCTATACACCGCGTGGGAGAAGTTCCCAGCCAAATGCAAAGATATGGTCCTGAGTGCTTTCGCAACATGTGGTCGAGCATTGTCATGAAGCAAGATCATTTTACGACGTCCTTGGCTAATAAATGGCCTCTTTTCTTCTAATGTATCGCTCAAATTGATCAATTGTTGTTGGTAGCGGTCTGCCGTGATTGTTTCACCCGGTTGTAACAACTCGTAATACAACACTCCTTTCCAATCCCACCAGATACAGAGCAAAACCTTCTTGGCGTGGATATTGGGCTTTGGCATCGATGTCGAAAGTTGACCAGGGTCAATCCATGATTTTCTACGTTTAGGGTTATCATAAAGAATCCACTTTTCATCGCCTGTAATGATTTTGTACAGAAAATCTTTTTTCCGGAACTTTGAAAACAAAGTGAGTGTAGTGTCACGTCGACGATTTTTGTTGTCTTCGGTCCACAATTCATGCGGAAACCATCTGCCTTCCTTCTGAACCTTTCCCATCGTATGTAAACGTACGGAAATGGTTTGCTGCGTAACGCCAAGCTATTCTGCAAGCTCCTTTTCAGTTTGCGCAGAGTTTATATCCAGCAGTGCTTGTAATTCGTCCGTTTCAATCTTTTGAGGGCGTCCAGCACGGTTCATCTTCAAGACTGAAATCTCCTTGGCGAAATTTTTGATACCATCTTTTACATGTAGTATGACTTACAGCGTTCTCTCCATATGCAGCACAAATCATTGCAGTGGCTTCAGCAGCATTTTTCTTCAGATGAAACGCGAAGTGGATGGAAAATCGAATGTGCTCTTTTGTTATTGCCATCGTGAACACTACTGATTTTTGAGGTTATGTGCATCAAACGCCAAACCGTATGGCATTTTAGAAGGCCAAATATCAACGCTTTAAAACCGCAAAAGGGCGGGAAGATATATAAAATTTAAATTGTTATTTCGGTTGTATGAAATCTAAAGCTCAGAACTTTTTTGTACACCTAATAATATAAAACATTTAAATAACATTTAAATAATATATTAGATAATAATATATATACGATAATATATGTATGCAGAACATATATTATGAGAACAGTTTCATTGAATAACTGTACATTATGTAGACCAAACGTTATTATGAAGGCAGTCCTTATAATAATTTATACGCAACGTATATTTTGTAGACTAATCCTTATAATCTTTTTACAGATTATCGCTCATTATAAGGACCAATATTAATTATAAAGAAAGTATATAAGACATTTTTACTTTTTATATATCGTATATCACTTAATCTAATTTACACTTTGCAAATAATAAAATTTGATAAAATCTTCCAAACATTTTTATTAAATAAAAAAAGATATTTAACAGCAAAGTGTCTTAAAAATTTTTCAATACCTCTTTATATTTAATAAAAATTTCATATGAAAGATTTTATTAAATTTTTTAATTTGCAAATCATAGACTAGATTGAGTGGTCCTTCTAATATTCGATATATAATAAGAGGGATTGACGCTCTGTGCTTATTTCTTTTGCTAATATTTCATTAATGATTTTTTCTGTTTAATAATAAAGCACATCAATGAGATGCTTGTTATCCTTCTCAGTCTATAACGGGCACTCGTTCGTCTAATGGTCAATCCATATAAATGTTGATGCAGGCAATAATTATTGAATATTCACTCAATCATTGTGTATTCTGAACCAGCTTATATGATAAGCAATCATTTTTTGTTAAGATGCTATTCAGATTTCTGAGTGACAAATCGCACTTTTTCTTTTTGTGAATAACACACAAAATCTTTTTTTTTTAGTTGAATTTCTTGCTGAAATTTATCTTTTCTCTTTTTCTTTCCAATGTAGAGAGAGATAGGAAAAGAAGACAGATAACTGGACCAGTTCAACTGAAAAGAATAAATTTATGACGCCGTGCAGAAAAAATTAGATAAAAACCGATATTCATAATCCGTTCTTATATTTAAAATTGTCTTAAGTAAATTTATATAGAATCTGAAAATGATAAATATTGCTCAAAGAGATATTTATAATGCCTACATCCATAATACTGAAAATCACTTCGAGATTTTAAAGAAAAAAAAAATTGACTTTCGCATTGGATAAATAGCCGAATTGCTCAAATATGATTATTAATTTTTCTTGATCCGATATTCATAGTGAGTTTTTATTTTAAGACGATCTTAAAGCCGTCTACAATAAAAGTAATATGATGAAGTGAAATATGATGAAGCGATCATTTATTTTTGTTTAATATTTGGAAAATTATATTTATGGAATTAAACAAGGTTTAATAATAGACTACGTAATTGACTTATATAATAAAAAACTTTTTCATATTACTAAATATAAATATTTTTTTTATTTTTCCATTTTTTATAATAGAAATCTATTGATAATTATGAGGAAATCATTTATGTAACAATAATTCCAATCTAATCTAACTGAACCTAAAGTTTTGCGCTATTAAAAAATTTGTTAAATGATTATTTTTTGTTTTGTCATATTATTAAGAAAAAGTCTTTTAAAACTATAATAGTGTATGTAGTTCATTTGATACTGTAATAAGTTCCTAAGAAATTCCTAAGACAACCGGTGAATGGCGCCAAGAGTGCTGTTCAGCGACCAAAAAGAGCGCCTCTCGATCGAACACAACACGATTGTGTGGTACTTAGAGAGGACCAATCGGATAAGGGCTGATGCAATCCGTATTAGCTTTAAGATCATCGAACGTGCTCGGATGTGCGGAGCAGCGAGCGAAGGGGACTCTCTCCTCAGTCGGCCAATGGGACAGACGTGTCATCCGCGAGAGTTCAAGTCGAATAATCGAAACCAAATAGCAGACATAGTCGAGAAATCGTGTGAATCAATATCAGAATAATCGTTGTATTTCGGGCAGAGTCAGTGAAAATATATATTCTTTATTATATTAATCAGTTGCCTAAAAGTTATTGTGCCTGCTCCATTATCCATCACGCGCCGGTCACCTCTCTCAGTGCGTGTATTAAACGATCAGATAATATTTGTAATAACGGACACTAATTCCTGACAAACGGTTACTTTATTCAAATTCAAAAATTACAAGAATCTTACAGTCAAAAATTCAGAAGTGGGATCTGAATTCACGTCCTCATTAATAAAAAAAAAAAATGTTGTGTCGATCACGGGTACGGAGCAAAGTGGGCACGTGCACAGAACGTGATGCCGAGAACAAGGATAATGGAAAGAGCGACACTTGAGGCAGCACCGCTGGAGCAACTCCAAAAGGAAGCAAAACGCTTTCATCTTCCGCTGTCGGAGAATCGAAAAACTCTTATTGAGACGATTATGTCTCATTTAGAGAAGATAGGCCCGACAGAACTAGCACGGGAAGAAAGAGGGGAAGCAGCCTCGTTGGAACATCCAGTAACGGCGACCGCGCTTCACCATGCGCTCGCGAGGATCACGGAAACTAGCAACAGCAGAGAGACATGCAAAAAGCTCAAAACCAGTTTATGACGCAGGTACTCCAAGAAGTTAGATCCAATTGTACGAGAACGGAGAGACAAGAGGTAGTGTCGCGCAATGAAGTGGGCGAAAGCGGGGAGTCGAGATTACCAAGGGCTGGCTCAGGGGCTATGGACTTCTCACCTGCTCAGCAAGAGATACGGCCGGCTCTCTATGCATCAGACGTATCAACGAGGAATATAGTGAATTGGTTGACTTCACAGATTCCCGAATTCGGTGGAACTGAAACAGAAAATATTAGTGCGTGGATGCAACGCGTTGACAAGGTAGTACAAGTACAGGTGCGTCAGATGGAGCGACCTTACTCGCGGCGTCGAGCAAGCTAATAAAATTCGCACGTACGTGGTACGATATCCAGAATGGAGTTGCAATTGAATCGTGGTTCGGACTTAAACCGGAGTTAGTAAAAGTATTCGGGAAGAAAGTGTTCTTCTATAAGCAGATGCAGCGAATAGAAGCACGTAAATGGAGCTCGAACAAAGAAACAATTCAATCAGTTCAATCAGTACGTCATTGCTAAAAGAGCATTGATGCAAATGTTAGACTTACCTACCAGAGACGTGATTCATATTCTCATAGGCGGGATACTGTAGAGTGCATTAAGGGCGACAGCACTCTCCGTAGCAGATACCTCCTTAGACGTATTCCTGGAGAAAATGAGAAATATTACGGAAGGTATGTTAGATAGTGAGAGAAAATCGTCTGTTTCACCGAACGTTAACAAGACTAAAGACACAGCGTGTCGCAATTGTGGAAAACGTGGACATACACACAAGGAATGCAGGGGCGACCTGCTTTTTCTGCAAGGAAAAAGGGCATCGCCAATTCGACTGTCTGGCCATGCGGAATCGGCAAGGGGCGCAAGAATCACGTCGGCAGCAAACGGTGCAAGCAGCAGCAGCAGTGTTCGAGGAGGCAGTGGAAGATTCGGTGGCCCTGGTATCGGAGGACGAAAGCAGCAGGTTGGAACTGTCCAGACCACCCATCCAGGTGAACTCGATTTGTAATAACGCATGTGAGTTAGTGGCGTTAATGGACACAGGAAGTCTTATTTCTTTTGTTAGTTTAGATATATATAAAGTGTGGATCGAGCCCTTCACCAAGGTTCTCTTACCAGTCGATCGCTGTCTAGTCAACCTAAATCGCGCGCCACTAAATCTTGTCGGGATCGTTCCAGTAGAGTTAACCATTAACGCCCTGCGCGGTCGTAAATTTAAAATAAATCTATATGTAATAAACGAAAAAGCGTTTAACGGCGACTTAATTTTAGGGAGAGATTTTACAGCAAAAGAGAAACTCATTCTAGTGTATAAGTTACACCAGACGGAGGTTGGCGATCCGGTGGCTGATGTGACCCTCTTTGACAACCTCCCTCTCTATGTTGCGGATTCGCTGAGCAACCTGCAACAAGTAATGAAAGATAGCGAAATAGATTATGATTTAAAGACAAAGAAACGATTGATGGAGGAAATTTTAGCAGTAGAGAATTTGAAAGTAATACCGGTTGAAGATGGTTATATCGTTCGCGTTCATTTGAAGGACGACTCTGTGTACGCTTTTGCGCCGCGACGATTTGCTCATGTCAAACGGCTACAAATAAGGGAAGTCGTTGATGACCTGTTGAGCCGAAGGATCATCCAGCCGAATATTTCGCCATATTGCGCATGGATCGTACCTATTAAAAAGAAAAAACGGCGGATATCAGATTATGTGTCGATTTGAGACCATTAAATAGTCGAGTAATAAAACAGAAGTACCTTTTCCGGTGATCGAGGATTGTTTGTCGAGACTTTATGGAAAGTCAGTATTTACGTTGTTAGATTTGAAGGACGGGTTTCATCATATCAAAGTACATGAGGAATGTACAAAGTATTTTGCTTTCGCTACGCCTGATGGGTAATACGAATATAAATATTTACCATTCAGAAGCTCCCGTGGAATTCCAGAAGCGTCTTTTACAAATTCTTGATTCGCTCATACGGAAAGACAAGGTTATCGTTTATATTGACGATATTCTTATTCCGTCGGAAACCGTAGACCAAAATCTAGCTGTCTTGAACGAGATGTTGACGTGCCTAAAAATATAAGTTCGAACTAAATTATACAAATGTCAATTTTTACGTCGGAAAATAGAATTCCTAGGCTACATAATTTCTGAAAACGGGGTCACTCTTAGCCCGCGGCATACCGAAGCTGTACGAAATTTTAAACAACCTAAAGATGTACACGAAGTACGCAGATTTTTAGGCCTAGCCGGTTATTTTAGAAAATTTATCAGACACTTTGCGATGAAAGCCGGGCCGATGCAAAATCTTCTTAAAAAAGGAGTTACATTTGATTTCGATGAACCATGTATTAAAGCATTCGAAAATTTAAAGAAAGAACTTACCACATTTCCCATGTTGAGTTTGTATAACCCAGCAGCTGAGACTGAGCTGCATACAGATGCCAGTCATTTGGACCTTGGAGCTATACTGCTACAGAAGCAGCATAATAACAATTGGGCGGCAATAGCTTTCTTTAGCCAGACTACGAACCGAGCTGAAAGAAATTATCATAGTTACGAGTTAGAGATGTTAGCCATGGTTAGGGCAATAGAGAGATTTCATTTATCTTTATGGGTTGCGTTTTACTATAGTTACTGACTGTAACGCGATAGTTTATGCCGTGAATAAAGCAAATTTGAATCCGCGAATCGCGCAGTGTGGACGCTTGCTTTGCAAAATTATTATTTCAAAGTTATTCACCGTCCGGGTAATAAGATGCAACACGTCGACGCTCTCAGTCGCGTGGGCTACATAGACGAACGCCCCATTGAAAGAGAGCTTGAATTTCGGCAACTGGCAGATCCTAAAATTCAAGAGATAGCAAATAAATTAGAGAATGAAGACGATGACAAATTTAAATTGATAGATGGTCTAGTTTAGAAAAGAAAATGAAGATATAAAATTTGTAGTTCCGGAACTAATGATATCTGGCGTCATACGCGCTCATCACGATGAAATGGCGCATACAGGGTTCGAGAAAACATTACAAGAGATAAAAGAATATTTTTCCCGGTATGCGTAAACGCATAAATAGTTATATAGAAAATTGTATTATCTGTCTAATGGCTAATGACTCCATGAATCGTTTCGAAGGAGAGACATCACTGTATCCGTCCCCAACGGCTGTAATGGAAATAATTCACATTGATCATTTCGGTCCGTTACAAGAAACTAGCGATAAATATAAACATATACTAGTCATAGTCGATGCATTCTCTCGCTTTACTTGATTAATTGCAGTCAAATCTACATCGACTCGAGAAGTACTCGGTATATTAAGAGATATCTTTGCAACGTTTGGAAATCCGACTGAAGTTGTAACTGATCGTGGAACGGCATTCACTTCAAATGAATTTCGCGAATTTGTCGAATCAAATCAAATTAAACATAGGAAAGTAATAGCCCCAAATAAGAAGGGAGGGTGTGCGTCACGGCGGGGCCCGACCACGAACCAGTCGTGAAAACTCGCAATTATTTTGCGAAAAAATACCACCTCAGCCAGGAATCGAACCTGGATCTCCTGCTTACCGGGCAGGCATCTTATCCTTTCGACTACCGAGGCATGTGATGATATTTATCGCAAATAACGTGTTTAGAATAACACATCAACAATACAATGATACATATATATATATATATATATATATATATATACATGTATTCTTATATACATATATACATATATACATATATACATGTATTCTTATATACATATATACATATATACATATATACATGTATTCTTTCGAATCCCCACGACCGGTACTCCAGAGAGATGATGGTCCTATTCTCTCGATGCAGTAGCCGCCCCCTGGGGGCTAATGGAATAGTTGAGAGAGTGAATCGATTTATCAAAAGTTCCTTGACTAAGTTAATAAATAATTCGGAATGGAAAGATAGGGTTAATGACATACAGTATATTATAAATAATACTTACCATGCTGTAACAAAAACGTCTCCGACAAAACTGGTGTTGGGGTACAGTCAGCGATCCCATACAGAATATCCGCTTGTTTAAAATTTACTCATAAATTTACTCATAAATTGACGTCAATTTACTCATAAATTGACGTCAATCGATGTCGATATAGAAGCTGAAAGAAAGAAAAATTGTGATATGGCATTGACAGCAATGGACAAAATACATCAATACAATAACGAGTATCGCGACGAAATTAAAAGCTAAATACAAGGGGGGGGGGGCCCAATATGATAGAAATAATATGATAGAAAAAATACTAGGCAATCATCGTTACGTAGTGCAAGACAATACCTGGTTTTAACTTGACAACGCGTTCATTTAACACAATTCTTTCGTCCGATCGTCTCAAACGTTGGCAATGATAGCGAAGAAAATTAGACATACTTTAGGTACTACATACATAGTAATAATAAAGATTAGTATAAGTGCATTGTAGATTGATTACGTTAAATAAGATTTAAATTAAAAAAAATTGTTTAATCATAGGGTTAAGAAAATAAGAGACACTGCGTTGTTTACAAGCGATATTAGCGTACGTCTATGTACCTGTGTTAATAAAAATGTGATAAATAGATATAATCATATTTGAGTGATAAATATATATCTTCGGAGACGAACATAAATGCAGGATGGCCGAGCTGTAAGAAGTTCCTAAGAAATTCCTAAGACAACCAGTGGATGGCGCCAAGAGTGCTGTTCAGCGATCAAAAAGAGCGCCTCTCAATCGAACACGACACGATTGTGTGATACTAGAAAGGACCAATCGGATAAGGGCTGATGCAATCCGTATTAGCTTTAAAATCATCGAACATGCTCCGATGTGCGGAGCAGCGAGCGAAGGGGACAGACGTGTCATCCGCGAGAGTTCAAGTCGAATAGTCGAAACCAAATAGTAGACATAGTCGAGATATCGTGTGAATCGATATCAGAATAATCGTTGTATTTCGGGCAGAGTCAGTGAAAATATATATTCTTTATTATATTAATAAGTTGCCTAACAGTTATTGTGCCTGCTCCATCATGAGCCAGTCACCTCTCTCAGTGCGTGTATTAAACGATCAGATAGTATTTGTAATAACGGACACTAATTCCTGACAAACGGTTACTTTATTCAAATTCAAAAATTACAAGAATCTTACAATACTACAAATACTTGGAAACATTTTTTGATTGGTTAATTCATAAAGTAAAATTCTTTATTCTGATTCATTTTTAATCAAATACTTCAAAGCATTTATATTACTAAATGGATCGTCAGTTAACGATTCTATACAAGCTGCGTTCCGATATTTATTACTAGTGAAAATATATAGTTCGCGTCATATATATTATAGGTTTTCAGTACTGGCAGCGAATATCGAAACGCACAGTGCGTTCTGATTAGGTCTTGCAGTTATACTGCAGCAACGTTGCGGCAAGATTTGTAATAAGATAAGATTTTAACTGCCTTCTTTAAAATAGTAATTTCATTTTTTATAGATTCAAAATAATCTTTCCAAAAAGTAAATAGTGAAGTAATTATCGCGCATATATATGCATGAATTATCTTTCCTTTTATTGCCATAGGTAATAAAATTAGATTGATAAATATAAAAATTGATCCTTGTGCAAAAGAAATCGAAGAAAATTTTCTATTATTTTAACAAATAATAATGAATATGAAATTTACAAATCTTGTGAAGTTTAAGAATCAGTTATCACAAAAAAAAACAAAATAAATGTTTATTTATCAAAAAATGATAATGCAATAAAGAGATAGTGCAACTTATTGCTATTCATTGTGAATTAAATGACATTAAATTATATTAAATAACATAAATTAATTTTCATTCACAAATACGATCTATTTATTTGTATATATTTACAAATAATTACCAAATTTTAAACGAGTTAATGCAAAACTTAAGAACTAATGTTCCATAAGTAAGATTCAAACATTTAAAGAAATCTAATTGTATTTTATCAGATTATGAAAAACAAACAGAAAGATTGCAATATAAAAGAAATGATAAAAGCAATGTTTTAAAGGTAAAGTATGATTATATTTATAGATATGATTAAAATTTTAATGAATATTTATTTAAATATTTTAACGAATAAACTAACTTATTGTACTTATTATATTTTTATATCATGATTTGTTTTTTGTTTTAAAAGCAAAATTTTGAAAGAAAACAAGAAGGTAACAAGAAGGAAAATATCAAAGCTTCTAGTCTATGTGATTTAAGTGATGCATTATCTTATACAAGCGTACAAGAGGGATTGTTAATTAATACACAAAGTCAATTAAAAGGTTCATAATTTGAATTATTTATTAATTTACTTAATTTGGATTATTTTCATAACAATAAAAATGAAACTTTATATAATTTTTTATAGGAAATAATATAAAGGAAATAATATAAAAATGTTTTAAAAGAATATGATATTATTAAAGCACGAAATTGCAAAGATAATTTATATGGAATATGGAATAACAAGGTGAGTTACATTCTTTTTTAAAAGAAATTGGAAAAAGTAATAATAAATTTTTATTTTATCAAAAGCACAACTATTATGTGGTTTTTGATTTTTCAAATGTTTCCAAATACATAAAATATTAAATTAATTCTTATCCTGAATTTGAATTGTTTGAAATTATGGATTATTTAAAACGGGCCTAATAGTTATTTCAAATTAAGAAAAATATGATATCATGAAATATTTTCTAGAAGATATAAATAAAAATTCTTAAAATAAAAATTCTAATGTGAAGAGTATATTTGATAAAATTTCAAGCAATAAACTTACAATTATTAGTGATGTTCCATTTTCTACTTCTATATTGGTATTACCAGCTGACTTAAAACAACAAATTTTTTGAATTTTTTTTAATCAAAAAGGTAAATAAAAAATTTTGTGTTACATATTTGTATAGTTTTATGTTAATGATCTAAGTAAATTATATTTAATTTATATTTAATTTATATTATATTTAATTTAATAATAAAGGTTTACAGTGATAATAGTGATAATACTGACCTGTTATCAAAAAGTCAAATGTCAATTATAAATAAGTCATTAAATCTGTTAAATAAATTTTTTAAGTAAAATAAAGTGTTAGGTAAAAAAACTTACTACGTTTTTTCTGAGAGAAATATTTCTCTGTTGTGTCAGTATCACTATCGCTTGAATAAGAATCATTCGAATCTAGAATGTTATAATGATAATAATAATAGAAATATACACATAATATTTTTTTTTAGAAATAAAATATCTACTATTATTTGAAGTACTTGGAATATCAAAAACACTTTTATTTATATCATTTTCTTTCTCATTATTGAAATTATTTTCGTTTCTACAATCTTTACCACTCGCAGATTGTAACAATCTCGACATTCATAAAATTTCTCGATGAACAATTGGCATTTTATAATGTTCGCGGTGAATTTTTTCCTCGTATCCCATAAAATTAGGAAGGTCGGTAATTTCATTATCCGTTAAGTTCAAATTGACTCCTAATGTGGCTACATGTTTGTGTAGAGTAGTATCTCATAAAGTTTCAAATTGATCAGCACCACATTCAACCGAAAATTTGCGCATTAAATCACATGCTCGCAAGTATGTATGCTTATGGTGATCAATATTAGGAGTACCAAAAACATAAGGATTTTTTAAGCTAACAGCTAACTTTTCTTTTATATTAAAGAATTAATTCTATACATTTCTGCAACTCAGAATCTAATAAAACAGGTACAGTACGGTTTAGTTTTCCACGTATTGTATTAGGTGTACAAAAAAGTTCTGAGCTTTTTTTTGTAAAATTCAATTTTTATTCAAAAACAAACAAAAAAATATTAATCAGCGAAATATTCCCCATTTGCATCAACGACCTATTGCCATCTTTCGGGTAGCTTGCGAATTCCTTGACGATAGAAGCTCAGCGGCTTCGAAGCGATAAAGTCATCAATGCATTTTCGTATCTCTTCAAATCTCACGAAATGTGTATCAGCCAAATGCTTCAGCGACCGGAATAGGTAGTAATCGGAAGACGCCATGTCTGGGCTATATCCCGCCGTGTGCGGGAGAAGTTCCCAGCCTAATGCAAAGATATGGTCCTGAGTCGCTTTCACAACATGTGGTCGAGCATTGTCATGAAGCAAAATCACTTTATAACATCGTTGGCCAGTAGATGGCCTCTTTTCTTCTAATGCATCGCTCAAATTGGTCAATTGTTGTTGGTAGCGGTCTGCCGTGATTGTTTCACCCGGTTGTAACAACTCGTAATACAACACACCTTTCCAATCCCACCAGATACAGAGCAAAACCTTCTTGGCGTGGATATTGGGCTTTGGCGTCGATGTCGAAGATTGACCAGGGTCAACCCATGATTTTCTACGTTTAGGGTTAACATAAAGAATCCACTTTTCAGCCTGTAATGATTTTGTGCAGAAAATCTTTTTTCCGGAACTTTGAAAGCAAAGTGAGTGCAATGTCACGCCGACGATTTTTGTTGTCTTCGGACAATTCATGCAGAATCCATGTGCCTTCCTTCTGAATCTTTCCCATCGTATGTAAACGTATGGAAATGGTCTGCTGCGTAACGCCAAACTGTTCTGCAAGCTCCTTTTCAGTTTGCGCAAAGTTTATATCCAGCAGTGCTTGCAATTCGTCCGTTTCAATCTTTTGAGGGCGTCCAGCATGCGGTTCATCTTCAAGACTGAAATCTCCTTGGCGAAATTTTTGATATCTTTTACATATAGTATGACTTACAGCGTTCTCTCCATATGCAGCACAAAGTATTGCAGTGGCTTCAGCAGCATTTTTTTTTCAGATGAAACGCGAAGTGGATGGAAAATCGAATGTGCTCTTTTGTTATTGCCATCGTGAACACTACTGATTTTTGAGGTTATGTGCATTAAACGCCAAATCGTATGGCATTTTAGAAGACCAAATATCAACGCTTTAAAACCACAAAAAGGCGGGGAGATATATAAAATTTAAATTGTTATTTCGATTGTATGAAATCTAAAGCTCAGAACTTTTTTGTACACCTAATAAATCGCACGTATTCCATTGCTAATTTCTGGCATTCAGATGAAAGTGCATAAAATCCATCCACATTCGTCTTTGGATCAATTTTTTCATAATTTTTATAGTCTTCAATTAATGTTCTTTCCATTTCTCCTGCTCTTCGTCTATTAAATAGCTATATTAATGTACTTTCAGAAAGTTTCAGCCAATTTTAGAACGAAAATTTTTGTTTTAGATTTTTGAAAGCTGTAGTACGTCGTATTTTTTGAAAGTTATCCAATTTCTTAATATCAATAGAAGAAAGAATAACTTTTTTTTTTCTTTTAATTGCCCTTGTATTTTTAAAGCAACTTTATTGACTGCAGTGTCATATTCATTATTTAACAATGTTAAAAAATGTTCAACTTGTTTTTGTTTTTCAATATTATTTTGAAATATTATCAAAAAAATTAATGTTTTTCCTGTAGCTTTTAACAATGTGCCTAGCGAAGTTGCTAATGATGGAATATTATAAGTCTTTGTTGAAATATCAAAATCAGCAGAAAGCAAGAATGTTTATAACATCGATACATATTCCATAATATTTTGGATGATAAACTGATGCTAAGTCATCTATATCCTGACAATTCTGTCTAATTTCTAAAAGAAAACTATCAAGTTGTCTCAATCGCTGTTGTATCATTTTGTGATGATGTGAAGATGGATATTTTAAACAAAGTTTATTTCCGTTTTCCATAATTAATTGATCATGATAGCGAATAATACGCGTTATTCTGTCATCATGACATCATGGCATTACTATTTGACATAAAATATTATTAGCCTGACTTGCATATCTACTTATCTACGACTAAGAATGCCGACTAGAAGAATAGAACAAATTTTAGAGCCTTTACGTTTTTGATCAATGCAACGCACTGTGTCTCAAATTTTGTCTATTAAAGAATTCTTTGCATTTTGGGCAACAAATATAAGCCTGAGCAGTATTTTTACATTTTTCAGCGGGTCTTCTGCAAACTATTAATTCACCAGTATTTACATCATTACTAACATTGTAATAAAAATCTCTTTCTTTTCGCAGCATGTCAATCAGTTTTTTCTTTATTTTTCGTTATTTTTCTTTGGTAAATCAATAAAATCTTTTACTTGCGTTTCATCTTTATGTGTTCTTTCTAAATGGCGACTAATTTTTGATTGCCATGTTTTGCAGAATAAACAAAAATGTTTCCTAAAAAATACGTTTAGATTCTTTTGGAGGAGCCGATTGAACATACATTTCTTCGTCATTACGCGACGACTTGTCCTGAATATTGGCTGTTAATGAAATATTTAATCCTGAATTAATGGAATCTTCGAAAGAACCACTTTTTCTTGAACTCTTATTTTCAGATATATTATTTGAAATTTGTTGTTCGTCATCTGTTGTTCTTCAGATACATAGTCACCCTTTGATGAAGAATAAATCAAGCAATTTTTTTCATATGCTTGTTTAGAATTATCTAAATTTATTGGACTGATTTTTTCGATTGATTCAAATATATTATTTAATATCATTTCATTGTTATTCTTAAAAATATTATACATTAAGAAAAACTATCAGTTATAAATTATAAAGATAATGTAAAAATGATTGTCTTACTCATCTGTCTGAAGAATTAAATTGTCTAATTGTTTAGCCTCAATATCTTCAAGACATTGAAATACTACTAATGTATTTTCATTCCAATTCCAATTCGACTTATTATTTGATAATTCATTCAGAGTTGATATTTAATTTTCCAGTAACAGATTTAATGACTCATTTATAATTGATGCTTGACTTTTTGATAACAGGTCAGTATTATCACTATTATCACTGTAAACCTTTATTATTAAATTAAATATAATATAAATTAAATATAAATTAAATATAATTTACTTAGATCATTAATATAAAACTATACAAATATGTAACACAAAATTTTTTATTTACCTTTTTGATTAAAAAAAATTCAAAAAATTTGTTGTTTTAAGTCAGCTGGTAATACCAATATAGAAGTAGAAAATGGAACATCACTAATAATTGTAAGTTTATTGCTTGAAATTTTATCAAATATACTCTTCACATTAGAATTTTTATTTTAAGAATTTTTATTTATATCTTCTAGAAAATATTTCATGATATCATATTTTTCTTAATTTGAAATAACTATTAGGCCCGTTTTAAATAATCCATAATTTCAAACAATTCAAATTCAGGATAAGAATTAATTTAATATTTTATGTATTTGGAAACATTTGAAAAATCAAAAACCACATAATAGTTGTGCTTTTGATAAAATAAAAATTTATTATTACTTTTTCCAATTTCTTTTAAAAAAGAATGTAACTCACCTTGTTATTCCATATTCCATATAAATTATCTTTGCAATTTCGTGCTTTAATAATATCATATTCTTTTAAAACATTTTTATATTATTTCCTTTATATTATTTCCTATAAAAAATTATATAAAGTTTCATTTTTATTGTTATGAAAATAATCCAAATTAAGTAAATTAATAAATAATTCAAATTATGAACCTTTTAATTGACTTTGTGTATTAATTAACAATCCCTCTTGTACGCTTGTATAAGATAATGCATCACTTAAATCACATAGACTAGAAGCTTTGATATTTTCCTTCTTGTTACCTTCTTGTTTTCTTTCAAAATTTTGCTTTTAAAACAAAAAACAAATCATGATATAAAAATATAATAAGTACAATAAGTTAGTTTATTCGTTAAAATATTTAAATAAATATTCATTAAAATTTTAATCATATCTATAAATATAATCATACTTTACCTTTAAAACATTGCTTTTATCATTTCTTTTATATTGCAATCTTTCTGTTTGTTTTTCATAATCTGATAAAATACAATTAGATTTCTTTAAATGTTTGAATCTTACTTATGGAACATTAGTTCTTAAGTTTTGCATTAACTCGTTTAAAATTTGGTAATTATTTGTAAATATATACAAATAAATAGATCGTATTTGTGAATGAAAATTAATTTATGTTATTTAATATAATTTAATGTCATTTAATTCACAATGAATAGCAATAAGTTGCACTATCTCTTTATTGCATTATCATTTTTTGATAAATAAACATTTATTTTGTTTTTTTTTGTGATAACTGATTCTTAAACTTCACAAGATTTGTAAATTTCATATTCATTATTATTTGTTAAAATAATAGAAAATTTTCTTCGATTTCTTACACATTTTGCACAAGGATCAATTTTTATATTTATCAATCTAATTTTATTACCTATGGCAATAAAAGGAAAGATAATTATTCATGCATATATATGCGCGTAAGCAATAATTACTTCACTATTTACTTTTTGGAAAGATTATTTTGAATCTATAAAAAATGAAATTACTATTTTAAAGAAGGCAGTTAAAATCTTATCTTATTACAAACCTTGCCGCAACGTTGCTGCAGTATAACTACAAGACCTAATCAGAACGCACTGTGGGTGCGTTTCGATATTCGCTGCTAGAACTGAAAACCTATAATATATATGACGCGAACTATATATTTTCACTAGTAATAAATATCGGAACGCATCCTAGTATAGAATCGTTAACTGACGATCCATTTAGTAATATAAATGCTTTGAAGTATTTGATTAAAAATGAATCAGAATAAAGAATTTTACTTTATGAATTAACCAATCAAAAAATGTTTCCAAGTATTTGTATCAAATGTTGTATCAAATGAACTACATACACTATTATAGTTTTAAAAGACTTTTTCTTAAATAATATGACAAAACAAAAAATAATTATTTAACAAATCTTTTAATAGCGCAAAACTTTAGATTAAGTTAGATTAGATTGGATTTATTGTTACATAAATGATTCCCTCATAATTATCAATAGATTTCTATTATAAGAAATGGAAAAATAAAAAAAATATTTATATATAGTAGTATGAAAAAGTTTGTTATTATATAAATCAATTACGTAGCCTATTATTAAACCTTGTTTAATTCCATAAATATAATTTTCCAAATATTAAACAAAAATAAATGATCGCTTCATCATATTTCACTTCATCATATTACTTTTATTGTAGATGGCTTTTAAGATCGTCTTAAAATACAAACTTACTGTAAATATCGGATCAAGAAAAATTAATAATCATATTTGAGCAATTCGGCTATTTATCCAATGCGAGAGTCAATTTTTTTTTTTCTTTAAAATCTCGAAGTGATTTTCAGTATTATGGATGTAAGCACTATAAATATCTCTTTGAGCAATATTTATCGTTTTCAGATTCTATATTTTCAGATTCTATAAATTTACTTAAGACAATTTTAAATATAAGAACAGATTATGAATATCGGTCTTTATCTAATTTTTTCTGCACGGCGTCATAAGTTTATTCTTTTCAGTTGAACTGATCCAGTTTATCTGTCTTCTTTTTCTGTCTCTCTCTACATTGGAAAGAAAAAGAGAAAAAATAAATTTCAGCAAAAAATTCAACTAAAAAAAAAAGATTTTGTATGTTATTCACAAAAAGAAAAAATGCGATTTGTCACTCAGAAATCTGAATAGCATCTTAACAAAAAATGATTGCTTATCATATAAGCTGGTTCAGAATACACAATGATTGAGTGAATATTCAATAATTATTGCTTGCATCAACATTTATAATGGATTGACCATTAGACGAACGAGTGCCCGTTATAGACTGAGAAGGATAACAAGCATCTCATTGATATACTTTATTGTTAAACGGACAAAATCATTAATGAGATATTAGCAAAAGAAATAAGCACAGAGTGTCAATTCCTCTTATTATATATCGAATATTAGAAGGATCACTCAATCTAGTCTATGATTTGCAAATTAAAAAATTTAATAAAATCTTTCATATGAAATTTTTATTAAATATAAAGAAAAATTAAATATATTGAAAAATTTTTAAGACACTTTTTCTCTTCTGTTAAATATTTTTTTTTATTTAATAAAAAATTTGGAAAATTTTATCAAATTTTATTATTTGCAAATTGTAAATTAGATTAAGTGATATACGATACACAAAAAATAAAAACGCCTTACAATATACTTTTCTTATAATTATAATATTGATCCCTATAATGTACGATAAGCTATAAAAAAATGAGAACTGGTCTACAAAATATACGTTGCGTATAAATTATTATGAGGACTGCCTTCATAATAACGTTTGGTCTACATAATGTATACTGTTATTCAATGAAAGTGTTCTCATTATATACATTCCGCATATATATATATATATATGTTTGTAAAAGGACAGATTTCAGGACCTCATGTTTTTTCTTGATATTATGTAGAATTATATTTAATAAAACAAGTCTGATTTGAATTTTGTTAATATACTAGTATTATTTGAAATATATGCATTCATGTATTTTATGGCAATATTCGGGACTGTCAATGTAATGATATTTTTCAGGACTACTGCTGATGTATATAGGTAGTTTTCAGGACTATGGATATATATATATATATATATAGGTTGTTTTCAAGACAATGAGTATATATATATATATATATATATTTATAAGTATTTTTAGGATTATATTATTTAAAGTATAACATAACTATTTGTTATTATCAATAATTGTTATATAATAGTAATTTAAATTGTTATTTCATTCAATTTTATTTTCAAACTGAAAACTGCAAAGTCTTATTATTAATAATCTTAAGAAATTATTTCTCTAGAAGTTAATATTTATTTATTAATTCCGAGATTCCAAGAAAATGTACATATGCATATATATTTGCATATATGCATATATGTTAATAAATTATTTTGCATAAAAGTTAGTAAAATAAATCTATAAAAATAAATGATTTATACTTTGTTCTGATTTCACATTTTAATATAAAATATAAATGTTTAGTAAAATTGTTAATTCTTTTATATAATTATAACTTAATACTCTTATGCATAAAATAATAGAAGGAATAAATTAAAAGGAATACACAAATACTTTAGAAATATTTAATCTTTTTGAAACTTTTCAAACATATTATATATATATATATATATATATATATATATATATACCTATAAATAATAATATTTAACAAGTAATTTTCGAAGTTTTTAAACAAATAAATAAATAATAAATAATTATAAATAAACCATAAAAATATACAGTTAAATCAATAAATAATATTATTTACATAATCGTCTCATATGCACATAGTTTAAATATTCATTTTTATATAGGACATATAAATATTAACATATTTCTAATTTCACACTTTCGGCAGAGATCATTTGTGATAGATTCTCAAGAAGATGCTAAATTTATCTGTATTACCGAAAATTTTTGTATCGTTTGTTCTGATATTAAAAGGAAGTATGCGAGGGGAGAGTAGCATAAACGAAATCGATCTGTAACCGCAAATCGCCCGAATGGAGAGAGTCCTAAGAAGTTTATCTATATATAATAACATATATTATTTATCTTCAACTATCAACGAGTTAAAATCAAAGTAGTCCGCCTAGATAGGAGTACTGTAATAAATGATTGATTGAACACAGACGCATAATTTACTCTTTTTATACTCTGGGCGAAATTAATAGTTTACGAAATATTTTAAATTTTTCGAAATATTTTTCGTAATAAAATAATTTTCAATAGTCGGGGATTAATCGATTTGATTATCGATTTAATAGGGAAGAGATGAATTTAGATTTAATTTTGAGTAGGCTACGTTGCAAGATCATTGAATTAACGACACGTAGTTCGTTAATTCAACGATCGCGATAAACATTGTCTTAAAATGTAGAAAAGTAAAAATTATTCGACACGAAGATCCAGTCGTCTGCTGACGGAAGCCATCTGTCTATTTGTTTGAAACATATATCGGCTGTAATTATCATTATTATTATTTTAAATTTTATTGTGGCATTTTTTGATATATAATATATCTCATAAACCATTCATTTTTTGATAATTGAATCTTATATAATTTTATTTAAAAAAATGAAGATAACCTGTCTTTCTAATGCCTTCATCTAGAAAAAAACAACGTAAACAAAATGCATTCCTTTCGATAGTACTTTCATCTGAGACATTTTTTTTATCAAAAATAAAGAAAATATTCAAAATGTTTGTAATTTAAATGAGTCATTTTATATAAATATATTTTGTGTCTCACTTCTTCAATATTATTACATATTTTCAAATACAAAATAAGAATTGATAAGGACATTTTATAAATTGATGAAGAAAACTAAATCTAAGAAAAAGTGCTGTATATATAATGTATTTACTTGCAAGCAGATTTCAAGACAATCTTGAAAAGTGTCTTGAACATATAATATTGTAATATATAAAATATTCTAGCATTTAAAGTAAATGTAATATTTAACTCAAATAAAAACGATCTTAATTGATTTATTATACTATTTATTATACTGCTTAAATAATTAATAATACTTTTATTAATAGTTATAAGATGGGTGTATACGTAGAATACAGGTAAAGTATCTTTATCCTGGAAAGCATCTTTTTATTGCTAATACTTTCAGGATGAAAACTACCAAAAGTCCTGAAAACTGTCAAGTGTTAATATTTAGTCCCTTTACATATGGGTATATGTATGTGTTACGTCCGAGCTTCGTAAGGAGAAATTATGTTTGTGGTCAGGAAGGGAAATTCGGGTAGACGCACGGAACTGTCTTTGATCTCTCAGGTCGACGTCGTGGGGTCGATCCGCGAGTCAAACGCGCGATCAAGGGGCACAGGGAATGGGTCAACGTCAGTGACGCTACAATCCCTTACTTGCGCTAGCGCGGTCGGTGATCCGTTTTAAGTCAGAGAACTGAATCTCTTTAATCAGGGATGGACCTCGTGCGACTTTCAGGGAGGGATGAACGGTTCGGGGTCAAGATTTTTGTAAATAAATAAAGACGAGATTCGGATTAGCTTCGATTTAATTAAAGGTAATAAAAAAAGGAAAATACAACAAATCTTATGATGAAATAATGTAATGTTAAAATGTACATTCGGATGTCGTAAATTTCGCACACAAACTTCAAACAATAGGAAATCCGGTATCTAAAACATGTACAATTGAAAGGTTCGAAATTTATATTCCCAATTGTTCTAATTGGGGCAAAAAGTTAGTTATTGCAAACATATCAACGGGATCGGGACGAAGGTGTAGGGGAGGATTGGGGTGAGCGCTACGAAAGGCTTTTACAGGGAGATAGGGAAGAGGATCACGGGAAATGTATTTACATTGGGATTATATCGTGGATTTGATGGTTCGAAATTTGATCCCAAAATCCTGGTTGTCGGACTTAAATTTTCTTCTAATGTAGAAGGATCCCGGTGGGGGATGAGTGAGAAAGCGAGGAAATTGACGGATAAGATCATAAAATTTCTCTATGTTGAAATTTTCTGGAGTACATTGTCTTTCGAATTCTGCCGGGGAGCGAAGTGCGATGGCGTATTCTCTTAGAGAGATGTCGGCGAGTCTCGGTTCTATTGCGGTCAATCGCTCCGCGAGTTCTTCGGCATGTTCGTTTTCATGACGAATCCGTTTATTCTGTTTTTCCCGACGGTGTCACAATGCCCGCTTCGTTTGTTTTCGGGATGGGTTTGGTTCACTATGTAAATGAAAGAGAGAGAGATTAAATTAAGAGAGATAAAAGAATTGAGGAAAAAGAGGGAGAGGGATGGGGGTAGCTACACCGAATCAATCGGCGGCTTGCCAATTTGGAATGTTAAGGAAATCGGGGGAGGCAGCTACACCGAGTCAATCGGCGGCTTGCCAATTTGGAATGTTGAGGTGATTGAAAGAAACAATTTAAAACGCGCGAACCAAACAGCCAGTCAACCGCGTAGGAGAATGATAAAATGGACTTACTTTTGTTGTGGCCGAGTAGAGATGATAGACGAGAGGTGGTGCCTTCGCTGGATTGTGACTCGAATCACACGAAATGAAAAATCACGCACAGATTGTAATTAAACAAATTTGGCGACAACCTCGGATGGTCCTGTTCAGGCATAGAGCGAAGAGGAGAGGGAAGAGAGCGATCCGCTCCAAGTCGCGGTTTATAAGGAAGGGTGGAAATATTTGAGGGCGTGATGGATTTTTCGTTGGCTTGTCGAATGATATTTTAGAAAAATTGCGAGTATAGAGAAAGGAGGGGAGCGGTGTTCTGTGAATTGTGGTTATTTTTTTTATTCCGGATTTCCTAGCGAATGACGGAATTTGTTAGTGAACATTTTATCCACCATTCCACACCCTCAATCATTCATTGGTATGCCCGCCAACGACCGGCTAATCGCTTCTTCTTGATTGACGTTTCCCCATCAATTTGGGGAGTGTCACCCTTGAACGATCCGTGTTTCTTATCCGTTAAGAATTTGATTTTGTTAATATTTTTGAATTTTATTGGTATGTCGTAAATTTTTCGGTGTCGACAAAGTTGTCTATCGCGAAAAGAAAAAAAATTATTTTTGGATAGTGAGACGTGTCTCGAGAGGAATTTTGTATATTTATTTAGGATCTTTCTAGATCGTTCGAGGCGCCGTTTTCTTTTTCCGAAAGAGAAGAATTCGTGAAGTTCCTCGGATGTAACATCCCCCCGCTTTAGATAAATATTGGGGGTGCACAACATTTGCAATAATAGAATAATAATTCTTCTTTTTTTTCTCCTTTTCTCGGTTTCATTTCCCTCTCTTTGTGAAGAAGAAGGAAGGAATAGGCGACCACCAAAACCCCTTTCTTATTCCTTCGATCTTCTTTGCCTTCGCTTACATTAACTACCGTTGCATTATATTCGCAATGCTGCTTAAAATTAAGTTGTGCGCATAGTTCACTCTTCCACTCTTTTTTCTTTTTTTTTTTGGAAATTATCTTAAGTGTTTTATGCCTAAAATTTATTAATGCGTATTTATTTTTTAGAAGGACTTATTCCTCCTTATTGGAGAGAGTGAGATTTTTACAAGCTGCTTTGGAATTTCTTTGTAATTTATTTTAAATACGATAAATTTAATAGAAGTTCAAAATATGTATTAATAAGTCCAAAATATGTAGAAGCGGTTATATTTCGGATATTTTATGGATATCCAAAGTTATGCCAAACGTACATTCAATGAACGTCCATCGGATGAGAAACGGTCCAATGAACATTCCGATATCCAGAAATGGATATCCGCTGGATGTCCATGTGCTATTTGAGTATTAATAGAAATAAATGTACATTTTTAATATATGCTTATTATTTAATATGTTTAGTATATTAAAAATATTATTTATTAAGAGTATTTTAATTTCAAAAAATTATTAAGAAATTATTAATTATTAACAAATTCCCAGTAAATGAAAATAGATTCAAATGAATTAAAAATTTTATCAATTTAAATCCATCCGCATGTGTACTTTAAATCTATTTAAATCTACTTAAATTTATTAAAATCCATTTTTATGAAAACATTTTTTCAGGATTCAACTACGTTAGAAAATTTGCATTTTTTTACTAGAATTTTGAATTGAGTAGAATTCACGATCCACTTTTTAAAATTGAAGGTATTTCTGAATTGAAAGATATAGAAAATGTGTTTCATTTAATTTCTATAAATAGATACAAATGTATTAAATATTGAAATGAATTCAGATTTTCAAAAATACGTTTTCGCGAACGAAATAAATTCTCTTCAATCCATTTTAATTCATTTTTGTTTACTGGGTTTTTACAGCCTATTTATTTGAAAGGTTATTAATTATAACTTCACTTTTTTTGTAAACGACAGTAATTAAGAAAGTAATTTTATATTAAAATAATTATAAAGAAGTTAAAGAATGTAAAAAATATTCTTTATAATTTTATTAATACATGTATGTTGTAAAACATTTAATTTTACAAATTTAACCCCTAAGAGACCGTCACATTAAAACATTTTAAAGTATTCTATAATTGAAAAATATATGGAAACAAGTCATGCTATATAGAAAAAATACAATCTGCGTGGAGCTGAATGTACTGTTTGTATGCACAAAATTATATCAATATCTTTGTACATCTAGTAGTCTAGAATAGCAAAAAAAAGCTAAACTATAAATGAAGTAAAAGATTTATAGACAGATAATTTTTAACTAATTATATTATTTTTTTCACTTTTATTAGATCTCTATAAATCTTTTACTTCATTTCTAGTTTGATCCTATTTTTTATACTAGTCTAGATTATTCGATGTATACAAAGATATTAATATAATTTTGTGCATACGAACAGAACGCTCTTAGTTATATGCGTGCAAAGTAAAAAGGTATATAAATTTTGAACAAATTTTTTTCCATATTTTATGTGATCATACTATTATCTGTATCAAAGATAGATCATCGATGTAGCTCTGCATAAAATAAAACACTTTTTCTGTCACTCATCTACTTTTAGTATTAGATAATAAATTTATATTGCATTTTATAAGCAATCTTAACAATCACATATAATAATGTTACTATTCTCTGACCATTTATGACAATAATGCCAAAAGTATATTGATATAAATAAAATAGGTGAGATAATTAGTAGAGTATACGCGGATTCTAACCCAGGAACTTCGAGGAGAGTGCAGATGTGCGGGAGGGAACGATGGGCGTGGGAGAGGGGTGACAAGGATGGCGGTCCTTTGAAATTAGTCGCTGAAGGGGGGGGGGTAGATAAGATAATAGGATCGGGCAGCTACAAAGGCGAAGATGATAAAAATAAATAGATAAATAAATTGCGGACTGGGCGCGTGGACATGACGTCACAGAGGAGGGTCCGGGGCCCGCCGCCGCCGTGTCCGCCGCCGTCATCGCCGCGTCCGCCATGTTCTCATATCATCTTCTCTTTTCATTGTTCTCTCTCTCTCTCTCTCTCTCTCTCTCTCTCTCTCTCTCTCTCTCTCTCTCGTATATTTACTATCTCTCTCTCTCCCGTTATGGCGCTCTTTTATTATGAATCAATTTGTTTCGAATATTTATTTTTATGGTGGGAGGAAAGGAATAAAAGACATATGTATATTATACATATATGTTTATTTTTAAATAAATTGAACACATTTTGATTTAAGTGTGAAACTTTTTTATTCACATTTTTTTTCTTTCACATTAAAAATTAACGTTAACAGCTCGTAATGAACGAGTTGATGTCTATCGAACATATCGCAATCGCGTTCGGTACTTCCTCGAAATCTGTTACAACAGACGCAATGTTGTAGAATCGCGTATACTTGGTATCGATTGTATCGACGAATCTGAGTCGATTGTATCGACGAATCTGAGTCGATCGAATGTCACATCGATACATCTGTCCAGATCAAACATTCGGCATAACATCGATTCGATCATCGTTATGCGTACGTTCAAAGATTCAAGGCGTACGAGTGTAACATCGTTCATCAGGCAAATTCTAATGGTTAACGGTCCGATATTTATAAAATTGTCTTTGTAAATGTTTCGGAGCAATTTATAGATATTCCATCACTGCTCGTAGAGTCCCTTCTACTTTTTCGAGAGACAATATCATTCCCGTCCCCGATCTACCAGAGCGATCTCCACATAGCTCGGTAGACCAACGTTGATTCCAATTTCCAAAAATTTGCTTTTCAGTTCTTAAGTTAGTCTTCCTTTTTGGATTGTGATCGAAGTCGTAATCGTTTATATCGTTTATATTATAAGGTAACCATTTTTCCATTTTATTTAATTCTATTATATTCTTTTCAATGTTACATAAAGTTATTGAAAATAATTATACAAATACATATTATTTTTTAAATATATTTAATTATTTTTTATAAAAATATATCATATGCAAATTTGAGGTTATCTTGATTACAAAAATCACATAAGATATTCAAAGGCAAATATAAAAGCTAAAATAAAGCATTCAATATTGAAAATTTCCAAAATAATTCTATTTTAATTTCTATATTGATATACAAAGGTTGAGTTAAAATATTTTAAAAATTTTCAACAATGAATGCTTTATATTCAGCCTTATATTCATATTTCATGTTATTTTTATATGCTTTTCGACTTTTATATATGATTTTACAATAAAGGTAATCTCAAATTTGTAAGTGCTACAGTTTTATAAAAACAAATATATTTCGGCATATTTATTAGGTGTACAAAAAAGTTCTGAGCTTTAGATTTCATACAACCGAAATAACAATTTAAATTTTATATATCTTCCCGCAATTTTGCGGTTTTAAAGCGTTGACATTTGGCCTTCTAAAATGCCATACGGTTTGGCATTTGATGCACATAACCTCAAAAATCAGTAGTATTCACGATGGCAATAACAAAAGAGCATATTCGATTTTCCATCCACTTCGCGTTTCATCTGAAGAAAAATGTTGCTGAAGCCACTGCAATGATTTGTGTTGATGGAGAGAGATATGGAGAGAACGCTGTAAGTCATACTACATGTAAAAGATGGCATCAAAAATTTCGCCAAGGAGATTTCAGTCTTGAAGATGAACCGCGTGCTGAACGCCCTCAAAAGATTGAAACGGACGAATTGCAAGCACTGCTGGATATAAACTCTGCGCAAAGTGAAAAAGAGCTTGCAGAACAGCTTGACGTTACGCAGCAAACCATTTCCGTACGTTTACATACGATGGGAAAGATTCAAAAGGAAGGCAGATGGGTTCCGCATGAATTGTCCGAAGACAACAAAAATCGTCGGCGTGACACTGCACTCACTTTGCTTTCAAAGTTCCGAAAAAAAGATTTTCTGCACAAAATCATTACAGGCGATGAAAAGTGGATTCTTTATGATAACCCTAAACGTAGAAAATCATGGGTTGACTCTGGTCAACCTTCGACATCGATGCCAAAGCCCAATATCGACGCCAAGAAGGTTTTGCTCTATATCTGGTGGGATTGGAAAGATGTGTTGTATTACGAGTTGTTACAATCGGGTGAAACAATCACGGCAGACCGCTACTAACAACAATTGATCAATTTGAGCGATGCAGAAGAAAAGAGGCCATTTACTGGCCAAGGACATCGTAAAGTGATCTTGTTTCATGACAATGCTCGACCACATGTTGCGAAAGCGACTCAGGACCATATCTTTGCGTTAAGCTGGGAACTTCTCCTGCACGCAGCGTATAGCCCAGACATGGCACCTTCCGATTACTATCTATTCCGGTCGCTGCAGCATCATTTGGCTGATACACATTTCATGAGATTTGAAGAGATACGAAAATACATTGATGACTTTATCGTTTCGAAGCCGGTGAGCTTCTATCGTCAAGGAATTCGCAAGCTACCCGAAAGATGGCAAAAGGTCGTTGATGCAAACGGGGAATATTTCGCTGAATTAATATTTTTATTACATTATTACATTATTAATATTTTTTTATTTGTTTTTGAATAAAGATTGAATTTTACAAAAAAAGCTCAGAACTTTTTTGTACACCTAATAAGACATCTTATATCTTGATTTTCAGCTTCATGTTTTCTGAGTTAAATAGTTTTTTATAATTTCTTATAAGATATTTATAAGTCATTTTTAACCACTGAAGACGTAGAGTAAATATAAATAAATAGAATATCGAGGCGAGAAATCTATGATTACTGATTGAATATTCAAAAATTTTTAATATTATATTTGAATTGTTTATCTAATTTCTTATTTCTTTTTAATATTAAACATCTTCATATATTATTTATTATCTTCATATTCAAATTCTATCAAAATATGAGTTTCACGAATTCCAATAAAAAATTGTTGCAATTCTATAGTCCATCATTATATATTGTTACGTCCGGGGGACTTCACGAATTCTTCTCTTTCGGGAAGAAAAAAATTAACGGCTGCTAACCCATAAACGGAGCACTTCGAACGATCAAACAAAAAAAAACCCTAAATAAACAAACTTTCTCTCGAGATATGTCTCACTATCAAAAAAAAAACACTTGGTAAACAGGCTTGTCGGCGCCGACAGGTTTATGACTCACCAATAAAAATTAATATTTACAAAAGCAAATCCCTAACGGATAGGAAACGCGTTGGATCGTTCGGGGATGACACTCCCCACATTGGTGGGGAAACACAAAAAGCACCAGTCAAGAAGAACCGCTTAGTGGCCGTTGGCGGGCACACCAATGAGCGATTGAGAGTGTGAACTAGCGGGAGAATTTTTATTAATAATTCTATCTATCTATATTAAAACTAATTCTATCATTCGCTGGGAAATCTGGAAATGTAAACACAACCACAATTCACAGAACACCGCTCCCCTCTTTCCTCTATATTCACAATTTTCCTAAACTATCATTTGACAAGCCAACACGGAAATCCATCACGCCCTCAGATATTCCCACCCCTCCGGAATCCTTTAAAAACCGCGACTTGGAGCGGATCGCTCTCTTCTTCCTGCTTCATCGCTACATTCACGGTCAGCACCATCCGAAATTGTTACAGTTAGAATCTGTGCGCGATTTTATTATTTTCGAGTGATTCAACGATCCAGCCTGGCCATTCCATTCCTCGACCATCACCAGCGGCCGCTACAACAAAATGAACCAAACAAATGCCATTCGGAACGGACGAACGAAACGGGCATTGCGACACCGTCGAGAAAAAGCGAATAAGCGGATTCGTCGCGAAACCTGCCACGCCGAAGAACTCGCGGAGCGATTAATAGAAGTAGAGCCGGGACTAGCCAACATCTCTCTGCATCAGTACGCCTCCGCCCTCCGCTCCGCGGCTGAATTCGAGAACCAATGTACTCCAGAAAACTTCGACGTGGAGAAGTTTTTTTACCTCGTCCGTCAATTTCCTCGCTCTCCCACCCATCCACCTCCTGGCATCTTCTTCATCCCACGAAAATTTAAACCCGACAAGCAATTTTGGGACCAAATCTCCAAACACGAAATAACCGATACCGTCCCTATGTATATTTCCCGTGATCCTCTTCCCTACCTCATCCCAATCAAGGCTTTCCGCACCGCGCACCCTAATCCTCCTCCACACCTGCAACCCGATCCCATAGACATGCTCGCGATCACCAACTTTTTGCCCCAACTAGAGCAATTGGGTATATAAGTCCAGATTTTCCTTGTCCGCGATTATTTTTATATTTTTTATGTATAAGACTTTTCTTTGTAACAAATACCTCAACTCTTTTTTAATGTACACGAACAGAAAATTGTAACTCGTTTTTATTATTTATTATTAAATTAGTTGATCAAAATTCGGTCTTAAATTTTTTTTTCTCTCCTAAACTTGACCCCGCGCCGTTCCCGGCACCCTGAGGATCGCACTAGGTCCATCCCTGGTTAAAGAGATTCGGTTCTCTGACCTAAAACGGACCACCGATAGCGCGGGCGCAGGCAAGGGTAATAACGTCGCCGACGCTGACCCGATCCCTGCCCCCTTAACGCGCGTTCGACTCGCGGATCGGCATCACGACGTCGTTCCGCGAGAACAGGAGAGGTTCCGTGCGTCCACCCGAGTTCTCCTCCTCCTGACGAGAGATATTATCTTTCGTCCTGAACACGGACGTAACAATATCAATAATGCATAAACTGAATTATCAATATAAAAAGTGCATTATACAGACATTTGTTCTACTTTAAGAAATAATACAGATTTAATGAGAAAAATGTTACTCTTTTCAAGTATGATCCGCAAGTTATATTCAAATGTAACAAATGAGGAAATTGCAGCCTCAATGAAACGTGACTTGCCCATGAAAAAGAAAAACAAAAGAGAAATACTCTAGAAAATTCCAGGAAATAAAAGATACTCATTATATTCCGTCTTTATTTATTTTTTTATTTATTAATCTATTTTTTTTTTGTTATGCATGATAAGGGATAAGTTATTTGTTACAGTATTTCTTTATTTTCTTTTTTAATTTTTAATTCTCATTGGCATCATTTAAAAGAGGTTAGATTTCCTGCAAAACATGCGATTGAATTTAGCTTAAATACACATTAACACGTTAGCTCTGGCGTCGGTCCTTAGGGGCTGACACTGATCTTTCAGTTTGGTCGGCGTCGGCCCCTAGGGATCGACACTGATCTTTTCGTTTGGCCAGCATCAGTCCTCGGGCCTGATATTGCATTTTTCTAGGTGTCCGTGACCGTGGACACCTAAAAATGCATAGTGTGTGGATGGATAGTGTCAAACTTATTAATAAGATTAGTGATTCATAAAATATAAAAACATATTTATACTTTTACAATGTAGTTTATTAAAGCAGTCTAAATATAAATTTGATTTTTCTTCACACGTATCGCAAAATGTTATGATGTAAATTTACGTTATTTATTTTTGTGTTTTTACTTCTTATGTTAATATATTCGCCGAATTTTAGAAAAAAATTGGAACAGAATAATCGCGTCGAGCGTATCATCTTTTGTTTATGCTCCATATGACCCAGCTCGCACTCAACTCTCTGCGCCGACCAAACGGAAAGGACACCGAAATTGACTCCAGAGCTAACGTGTTAACGACCGGTTTCACCAACCTTGGTTAAATTAAACAGCGGATTAAATTTGAGAAACTGCCAATTGCAAAAATAAAACTTCGTCATTTCTAACCTAATTTCTTGTTGTAAACATTTGTATTTATATTTCAAAGCATATAGTTATATAACTTTATTATAATTCACACTCTAACACTTTCTCTTTGTCATGAATAGGTTAGGAAGTACGAGACCACAACCAATTTTGAATTTCTTGCTGTTGGTAATTCTTCTAGCCAAATTAACCGGCTGATAGCGTTAACCGGAGTTGGTGAGACCGGCCCTAAGTAATGTTTAGTTTGTTACGCGCAAAAAAATTTAATTTTGTTTACATTTCATAATTTTAAACTTGTTTTTAAAAAGGATGACAGTCATTTTATATTGTTCTTTCTCTTTCGTCCTTTGAACTGTTATAGCCCGGATTGGGTTACAAGATTGTAATTAGGAAAAGTCGGGTTCGCCTTAGAAGTTAGAATTCCGAGCAGGATTGTAGATGGAAGGTTCTTCTGGTCAAATTATTACTCATTCCCGTTAAGTAGTTGATTTATTGGTACGACTTCTTGACAATGTTTCGTATGAATCTCGCTATTACTGATAACGACTGGCCGTGACGAAGTACAACTGTCTTGTTATGTATTGTGACTGCCCGCTCTCGATGATTTAGCGACCGTTTTTATAGTATTCTAATAGTGTCGTCTTATAATTCTAAATCGGAACATATATGGTTAAAACGGCGCGCTCTCGCAAATTCCTCGTTCGCGCTCTGCTTTGGAATTTGCGAACTTGCTTTTGCATGCTTGCATTTCCGGCCGGCGTTTCCGTAGTACCGGCTATTCCGAGATTCGAGAATGATCGTGAGGATAAGATATATTATAATATGGCAAAAATAATATAAGGAGTAATTCAGCTACAACACCCCTCCCTCGCCGGGAAAGAAAAACGGAGTTTTTCGCATTACAAAAAAATTCTTCAACCCAATACATTTATAAAATTTTTTTAAAATTGTGAACTTTCGTTTCTTCTGCGCAGTTCGCTATTTTTATTTACATTTTTCACTTTCTTTTTTCTTATAATTACACTTATTATTCCTATTATAATTATAATTATTAATATTCCGCTGAAACCAACGGGGTAAGTAAAATGTGTTTTGGAACACGTTCGGCTCCTCATCTAGTTGCTTATTTAATTCATCTATTTTTGTGCTTAATTTTGTTAATTCTAACGGGTCTTTTATTATCGATCGCAGTTTTATTTTTTCTGTGAGCTGTTTTGCACCTTTGATGTCTTGATATTAACGTTAAATTGTATTCCGGTAAATGTGCTCGTACATAACGGGCTATTTGTCGACGCGTGATTATTTCCGGCGTCATTAGTTTACAATCGCCGTTTAATTTTACTTTATCTATATCATTTATTTCTAGTTTTCTTACTTCCGACTTATCACATTAAATTTCTATTTTTTGGTTTACTTGCGGAATATAGCTACGCTTGTGGTTTCGTCAGCGTTAGCCATAATGAGGTATCGGAAATTATACGTCCTTGTTCGCAATTCTGGAGCTGTTCTGGCGCGTTTATATAAAATTGCACTTCGCATGACGCGTCCGTACGTGACGAGAAAATTTTGTTTGCACATGTAAGTTTGATCGTTTTGTACACACATGTAATTCACGCTCTTCTAATAATATATAATGATGATTTTCTTGCTATTAAGGCGTGATTTATCCGTATGAAAAGATATTCGCGTGTTCACGTATCGGGAAATCGGGAAGCAGTATCGATTTTATTAATTTGAATGTCGGGAAAGCGATTACTGGAAATCGAAAGATCGTGTAGATATCTGTTTTATCGTAGTACTCATTTATAGTCATATATTTCTGGATAGCGCGCTAATTATGTAATAGTTTAATTCGATTCAGAGTTCGTGCGACTCCTTAATGCCCCCCTGTTGGCGCATCATGATATTCATGAAGTATTTAATAATTAATTAATAAAGTAAAGTAATTAATAAAGTATTTGGCTTTTCTTCTGCATATTCTCGTTTTATCTCTTCTTCTCTTTCGTCGCGTGCGACAATATTTAATTGTGAGTCAAGAGTGATTGGATTTCTACTTAGTGCATCCGCGTTTGTATTTCTTTTGCCTGCCTTGTGAATAATTTCGTAATTATATTCTTCTAGCTTGAGTCTCCACCATATCAATCTAGATCCAGAGTCTGAAACGCTGAATAGCCAAATTAATGGTCGATGATCGGTGATTATTTTAAATTTCGTTCTGTATAAATTCGTTCTGCATAAAAACGGTCGGAAGTATTTAATTCCCCATACTATCGCTAGAAGCTTTTTCTCAGTCGTCGTATTATAATTTCGTTCTGCTTTATTTAATACTCTGCTGGCATAGGTTATTGGTCGATCTTAACCTATTCGTCCTTATGATAATATTGCTCCGATGGCGTAATCGGACACGTCAGTAGTTACTAAAAAATTTTTAGTAAAATCTGGGTAATTTAATATTGGTACCGTAATTAATTTTTCTTTTAGTGTCTGGAAAGCGTATTGTTGCTCAATATTTCATATACAATTAAATTTTTCCTCCTTTTTTGTTAGTTTTATTAGAGGTTTGGCAATTTTCGAAAAGTCTTGAATGAATTTTCGATAGTATCCGGCCAATCCTAAAAATGACTGTATATCTTTCACCTTTTTTGATGTTGGAAATTTCTCTACCGCTTGCAATTTACGGGGATCAGATTGTATCCCATTTTCCGTAATAATATGTCCTAGATAAGTAACTTCTTTTCTGAGAAACTCGCATTTATCCGGTTGCAACTTGAGATTATGATCTCTCAGTCGTTGCATTACTTCAGTTAGTCGTTTATTGTGTTCGTCCAATGTCGCATCGTATATTACTATATCATCAAGATAAACTAGACATCTGAATCCTTGAATTCCGGTTAACATCGAGTTCATTAGTCATTGGAATCGCGGGCGCGTTTTTAAGTCCGAACGGCATTCTATTAAATTCATAGTGTCCATATGATGTAGAAAAAGCCATTTTACTTTTATGTTTTCCCTTCATAGGAATTTGATGGTATCCGGATGCGAGGTCTAACGTTGAAAAATACTTTGCGTTTCCCAGCTAATCTAGGATGTCTGTTATATTTGGTAGTGGAAAAGAATCTTTGATTATTAGATCGTTTAATTTTCGAAAATCCACTACGATGCGTAGTTTTTGTTTCCCAGATGCATCTGCCTTTTTGGATACTACTAGCAATGGCGCATTCTATTGACTCGTACTATGACGTATTATTCCGTCATCTAACATCTTTTTAATCTGCCAATTTATTTCTGCTTTATGTTTCTCCGGCAAATCTATAAGGTCGCACATTTACAGACGTGCTATCGCTACTTGTGTTTATTTCATGTGCTATTGTCGTAGTGTAAGTCAGTGAATCGTTCTCCATGTGAAATACGTCGCAGAAGTCAGAACATATCTGCATTAATGCCTTCTTTTCCTCGTGATTTAGATGTTCGTAGCAATTTTTGTAAGCATTCCTGCCATGACTGTACAGTACGGCCGTCGCTCTCGTGTAACGTGAGCATCTCCGCGGCGTCACCCAGCTGCACGGCGTCTAACGTTACAACACTCGGCGTCGTAATTTCAATAATTTCGATATTAATTACACTTATTGGGCAGATATAATCATCGGGTTCTATCAATAAAGCAACCAATAAGACTACTACCAATAAATACTCCTAATTCCCTTTCTTCAGGTTTCACTATTCCAATCTGATTTTGACTAGTAATAGCTTGCACGATGGTTTCACTGCGAGACAGAATATACTTCTTGTGAGGATGCAATTTTAGATTTATGCTTCCTATTCGCAATATTTCCTTTGCATGATCGCATTTTTGCTGTTTCTTTAAGAAATCTATGCCGAGAATTCCTTCGTAAGTAAGCGACCGGGAAGTCATCTTTTACCACATACATCTCCTCATTTGTGTATCTCCTTCTAGAGTATTGTTTTGTTGTTATTATTTTTTTAGTTCGAACGAAAATCCTGGTTTTTGGTGGTAATAAAGGGTATACTTGGTTTTCGGGGGTCTTACTATACAGGTCAGACTCTGGTGCGCTGGCTTGTTCAGGTTTTTGAAATCTTTTTGTCCCTAACAGTAATAAAAGATGGGTAATAGAGTCCCAGATGGCGCCCAGTAGATGTATGGACCATCCATATACGGTATGCAAAACGTAACCATGTACGATTGTGTCTACTATTAGTTTTATGATTCTCCCGGTGAGGTATATTCCAATTACCCCAGCACTGATATTGCCGAAAATTAAGAATTTATTCCAAAATTTTTTCCATGCGGATTCAGTTATTTTTGTTATGGATGCTTTGTCTAATAGATTTGAAAGTGACCCCCCGTTCAGAGAGATTGATTGTCCCATCATCCGCCTGTGTTGAGCATCGCCGGTCGCTCAGCAGGGAATAATATGTGGTCTCGTAGATCATTGAGATCATTTTCGGTGTATATTCCGCTTGTAGCGAGTAATCCAGGGCTAACATATTTCCACGTAAGTTTGGTCATGGGTTTCATAATTGTGGGCGGTAATGATTCCACAGGTTTAGACATGAGTTTATACCACGAGTATCCTAGGTGATACATAGTGGATGCGAAAGAGTTGCAATTTATCTGAGTTCCTTGTCGCAATAGTACATGAGTTTGCGGCGTTAAGTAATAGGTTTCGTTTCTCCGAATGACCGGTAGCTGATTGTAACAGTTGTCAGTTCTTGTGATTTTTACTTCTACGGGTACGCATTTTACGATATGTATTACTTCTCCGGCTAACAGGGCCATATATCCAGGTCCTTTCATTAGATGAATAAGCAAAGATATCGGGTGTTTGAGTAGCTATAGCTAAAGCATTTTTTAACATACCCTGCTCTAGTTCACATTGTTGCAAAAGGATATTTCTGTATAATTAATTTATCTGCGTACGGATGTGCTTTTCGATGATACGAATTTGGAATTCATGTAGGCGAATATGTCGAGGTTAGAGACACGCGTTCGTTGTTTGAAGATCGTTACGCCACGCGAGGTTTCGAAGATGATTAATTTGGGATGTTCGGTTCGAGTGAGTGTATAACCGCATGTTGCATATTTTCCTTTGCTAGTCAAGACGAAAGTTGTATCTTGTGCAGTTAATGAATAGACTATTAATTGTTATTCATTTATGTTATCTATTATTTTGTCTGCAATCCCACTGTACAATACTTCATAATTGTTGAATTTACAAGTATCAGCGGGCACTGGGTCCCAGTAGGTTTCACCTCCCTCTATATCTGTGCGATGAGTGGTTGTAAGTTCACAGATCACTCTGGATCTGAGTAACACTCGATTACTATTTATTTGTATTTATACGTCGGCTATATATTCTTGTAGTGAGATTTTTATGCTGGCGAGTACCACGACGTCAGTCCACGTGCCGTACATGCTCCCCTTGCATGATCCATCGGCGTCTACGTGTCCTGTCAATGTTACTGGTCGGGCAGTGGTATGATTCGGTTTTAATCCGGTGATATATCTGTTATGTAACTGATAAGTTCCATAAGAATACATTCCTTGGCATATTTCGAGCGATGTTTCCTCTATATATGAATATTTGCCATTTAAAACATCCATGAAGTGGGAAAACATTCTGCATTTTTTTATTAATCTGTCTATTTCGACCTTGCATTGAATAACCTTTACTGACTCTAAAATGGTCTCGCTTTCCTGCGCGGAGAGCGGTCAGTCGGTTGCCAGGAGGGAAGCGACGACGTTGGAGACAGAAAGTTGTTATTAAATTGTTAGGCGATAATTATAACAAATAACGATGCTTTATTTAACCAATAGGAGTGCGATGGAATGCACCGAATCTTCGCGTCAATTGTTCGTGGCCGTGGACGGACGAGACGGCGATCGGCGCGCGGATAGCGCGTGGATATAAAATAAGATATCGCTCGGGCAGTCGTCGCGATACTGATCGCGGCGCGCGGTTCGGTGGCGCGGGGCGCGCGCGGCGGCGGCGGTATCGCACGTGTTCGTCGCAGGCCTTTAAATCGGCGTTGATTTAAACGTGCACGCGTGTCGCGGGTGTTATCGCGAGGGTGGATATTTCGCGAAGTCGTCAGATCGTTGAGATCGGAGAACGGGTGTGCCCGTTCCCTGCCGAGAGAACTCGGCTGACGGGGGGTGTGCCCCTCGTCTGTCTGCATGAATGCCGAGTGAACTCGGCCAGCCGGGGAGGGCCCAGGCTGCGTGCGGAGAAGAAAGTGCCGAGTGTACTCGGCCGACCAGGGTGTACTCTGGTGCTCGGAGAGGTATCGGGGAGAACCCCGATACTCGGCGATGAAATCTCGGGCACGGCGGAGTCGGGTCGAGCGAACTCGACGCGCTGGGGAGACCTAGCAACTCGCGGCTTGCCGTGCGAGAGACGGCTTTCAGCCAGGCCAAGCGAACTTGGCGCGTTGGGGAGAGCCCCAACAAATCTCAGGCTTGCTACCAGTTTCGGATGCTCGCTTCCTTGAGACGGACTCTCGGAAGACGAGCTAGGAACAGGAGTAAACGAGGAGTGAGTTCCTGTGGAGAGCGATGCCTTTTTATACCCGAGATCGACCTCGGTATTTTCGGTCGGATCGGTCGGATTGGTCGATCTCGGGATTAGCATCCCTCTCTCCAGGAACGGAAAAAAAGGATCGGGGGATGATTGGTTTTTTGGTAGGGAAGGAATTCGGTGGGAAGGTAACGGCGCGGTGCAGGGATGATTACGCGCTTGTGGACGCGGTCGTGGCGCGGTGCGGGATGCTCGCTCGGTTGCGTGGCGCGGCGTCGGTGCGGCGCGGGACGCGTTCACGCTCGGTGGTACGGTGCGTGGCGCGGTGCGGAGTGCGTTAGCGCTTGTTGGCGCGGCGCTTGGCGCGGTGCGGGGAAATACCACGAAAACATACATGTTTTCGTGGTATTCTCCGATGCTTCGGAGTTCGCGTATGGATGTATTTAAAAAAGGAGGCATTACTGCCTCTTTGCGGCCACTGCCGCACTCCGCCTGGTGTTCGGCGGTCCCCGACGGATGGTCGGTCGGGGGAAATTCGAAGGAGGAATGGAGCGGAGGGATGCGCTCCGTTACAACTCTAATTCATTTATTTGTAGAAGTTGTATATAGACGTTAGTTGAATTTATGTTCTATGACGGGATGTCGCATTCTTCGATATTTAGTAGGGATAAGGTTGTTAGATTTATTGAGAGCGAGTCGCAGTCATAGCCTATTATCCCATGCGTTTTATGAAACCGGATTGTTAAAATTGCTATTATTACTGCCCAGCAATTATGGAGATTCATCTGAAAATGGATCGTTTTTTTTTCGTTTATTTATCTGGAGGTAACTTAATATGCGAAATTCGTAAATGGTTAGGATGGACGATTCGACTATTTTTCTTTATTCTAATTTTTACGTTAGTTTTATTTAATATTTCTAGAACTTCGTGTGGTCCGATATACTGATTCAAATTTACCCGGTTTAGGTCCCTTTAATAGAAATACGTAATCCCCAGGTTTAAAGATTTGAGGGCTGATTTTTTTGTCATAATATTTCTTTGATTTGTGTTTCGCATTGATATTTTAACGCGCGTTCCCTCGAAGGTTATGAAGTTGAGTGACTAAGGTTACTAAATAGTCATTATAGCTAGTTAATTTATCTTCTGGTGTTAGAAATTTTTCCGAAGGTATTCTTGCAGTTTTTCCAAATATTAATTCGTATGGAGTATGTTTTGTAGCTTCGTGTACGCAGGTATTATAATTAAACATTGCGAGGCTAACCCATCGGTCCCATCGTTCTTGTTTGCGTATTGTTTAAGATACTCTTCTAGTGCGTGATGCGATTGCTCTAGAGATCCATTAGATTGAGGATGGAAGGCGGTTGTACGAAACTTACGGATTCTAAAAAATTTTACAATCTTTCTCATTAAATCGCTGACAAAATTTCTTCCCTGATCGGTTAATATTGCTTTGAGTGCTCCGAATATACAAATGAATTTATTAACAAAAGCCTCGGCTATTGTTTCGGAGGTTTGATTTAGAGGGGTAGGGGAATTCCCATGCTGAATTTAGTCAATTGATTTTGCAGTATTAAAATGTATTCGTTTCCTCTTTTTTTTTTGTAGAGGCCCGACAATATCCATTGCTACTTTGTCGAAGGCTGTTCCCGGAGTATCGGTAATTATCATGGGTTGTTTCGTTTTAATGCGTATTAACTTTTTCAATTGACATTGCAGGCATTGCTGAATATATAGTTGGACGTCAGATTTCATATTTTCCCAATAGTAATTATGCTTAATTCTGTTATACGTTTTAATAACGTCTCTATGTCTCCACCTGTAGGTGAGCAATGTGTTTCGCCTATTATAGAGGGGCGAAGATTTTTCGGAGGATATTTTACTAATCCATTACAAATAATTAGTTTAGTTAATGAGTCGAGAAAGGTCGTTTGTATTTGTCTTAATATTGCTCCACGGAATGTTGCAAATAAAATCCGTTTTAGCAATGCTAATAGTTTCTAATTTTAATTCCTCTGTTATTTTTCGTAATTCCATCAGAATTTGCGTTATATAATTTAAAATCATTGTTGGCCCTTCTCTCATCCAACCTTTCATCTGTGGCGATGTTTAAGCATTCCTTCTAGAAATACACATCACCATCAGTTTCGTTCTTGTTAATACGTAATTATCCATTAAAGGAAGTGTTCCATAAATAATTAGTTAACACGTAGTTTGTATTTATGAACTTTACTATATAATAATTGAATATACACTTTGCATAAGGAAAGATAGTTCTCTGACTATTGTATTAAGCCATGTATTGTGTACACAAACTGAGGCGATTGACTGACTTGTCGTATTGCGTCTCGACTCGTCACCGAGTCGGAGGAGGGGGAAAGGTTCCCATTCGGCCATTCGCTATTCGGCAATACGAAATTCAAACTATCGTTACATACAATACATTATCGCCACATCACTCCCCTCGCAGTGACTTAGTCACGTTGAAATGAAGAAAAGAGAAAAAAAATAATATAAAATAAAATAGTTCATTGACTACGATTTTAGGTTAAATCGGGTAGTATAAATCTGACTTTCCTCCCCGACCGTGTAGTATAATCTTTTATGTCTGTGTTTTTGACTAAGGAGTAGGCAGGTTTCAGACGATCGACAGATATATTTTTATGTTGTCCTTTTATGTTGACGGTAAAATATTTTTTTGCTCTGGAAACGATCGGGTAAGGTCCTTCGTATGGTGGTTGTAGAGATCTTCGCACTGTGTCGTTACGGACGAATGTATGGCTGCAGTTTGCTAGATTTGGGTGCACAAATATGTTTGTGCACCCAAATCTAGCATGGTTTGATGTAGGCACCGGCCTAAGGCTGTTGAACTGTTCCCTCAATCTGGTGATGAATTCCGGTTGATCAACATTTTTCTGTAGACTGGGGTTTAAGAATTCTCCTGGAAGGCGTATGTTTTGGCCATACATCATTTCGGCTGGTGTCGCGCCAATATCATCCTTGTAGGCTCCCCTTAGCCCCATAAGTACAATTGGTAAGTTCTCTGACCAATTTGTCTTTTGGTGGCACATGAGTGTTGTTTTAAGTTGTCGATGAAAACGTTCGATAATTCCGTTTGACTGTAGGTGATATGCGGTTGTTCGTAGATGATTTGATCCTAACAAATTTGTTAGTGATTTGAATAGTTTAGACTGGAATTGTCTTCCCTGATCGGTGGTTACTCGGAGAGGTGTTCCATATCGTGATATCCATCCCGCGAAAAGTTCTTTGGCCACAGTTTCTGCTTCTATGTCGGCTATTTTGAATGCTTCAGGAAACCGGCTAAACCTGTCTATAACTGTCAGGCAGTACCGATAACCATTGGATATTGGTAATGGGCCTACTATGTCCAAATGTATATGATCACCTCTGCTGTTTGGAGGTGCGAAGTTTCCAATGGATGTCGATGTATGTCTCGTAACTTTGGTTTGTTGACATGGAATGCAAGTGCGTGCCCATTCCGCGCAATCTTTGCGTATTCCTGGCCAAATGTATTTGTCCGCTACTAACTTACTTGAAGCTCTCACGCCTGGGTGTGCGATTGAATGCAGTGAATCAAAAACTTGTTTTCTGTATGCAAGGGGTACGAACGGTTTTGCTTGATCCTTTTTTACGTCACACCACAGTGTAGTATCATTACTTAACTTGACTTTTTTAAATCGTAGTTCTCCTGGATTTTTGATGAGGTTTTGGAGTTCGTCGTCTGTTTGTTGAGCTTCTGCTAATTTTTCTGAATCCACGGCTTTGCTTATTGATTCAACCCTGGAGAGTGCATCTGCTACCGCATTTTCTTTTCCTGATATAAATTTGATTTCCGTTGTGAATTGCGAAATGAAATCAAGGTGACGGAATTGTCTCGGTAAGCATTTGTCCAATTTTTGTTTGAAGGCATAGATCAAAGGTTTGTGATCTGTGTAAATTGTGAAGTGGCGGGCTTCTAACCAATGACGAAAATGTTTTATAGCGAGATAAATGGCTAATAACTCTCGATCGTAAGTACTATACTTCATTTGAGCAGGAGAGAATTTCTTGGAGAAAAATCCTAAAGGTTTCCATCCAGATGTTGACGACTGTTGTAACGAAGCGCCAGCAGCTGTGTCTGACGCGTCGGTAAATAGGACTACTGTTTGATTTCTATCTGGATGCTGTAGCAGTGTAGCTTGTGCTAACGAGTTTTTACGTTTTTCGAAAGCTGCTGTGGTCTGAGAATTCCAGCATACAGGATCATTATCTTTAGTTTTATTCTTCAATAGATCGTGTAGCGGTGCTTATATGTCGGCTGCGTTAGGGATAAATTTTCTGTAAAAATTTACAATTCCCAAGAAACGTCGGAGTTGTTTTATAGTTTGAGGGAGCTGATATTTTTGTATTATCTCCACTTTGCTAGGTGATGCTGCTATTCCACTCGTTGAAACTTGATGCCCTAAGAATTCCAATTGTTTCTGACCAAAAATTGATTTTTCTGTATTAATTATGATACCATGTTCTGATAATCTTGTAAATACCGTTCGAAGATGTTCGATGTGTTCTTCTAGTGAGGTAGATGCAATTAATAAATCGTCGATGTATGGAAATACGAAGTCCAAGTCTTTCATAACTTCATCCATGAATCTTTGGAATGTTTGAGCTGCGTTTCTCAAACCAAAAGGCATTTTTAGAAATTCAAATAATCCAAATGGTGTGATGACTGCGGTTTTGGGGATGCTTTCTTCTGCTACTGGAATTTGGTTGAACGCTCTTATTAAGTCTATTTTCGAGAATATCTTTGCGTCGCATAAGTTGTTTGAAAAATCCTCAATATTTCGTGGAGGATATCTATCAGGGATGGTTCTGGCATTCAGAGCCCGGTAATCACCGCATGGTCTCCAATCACCTGTTTTCTTTTGTGTAAGGTGTAATGGAGAGGACCATGAGCTATCTGATCTCCTGGCAATCCCGTTGTTGACCATATCTTCAAATGCTTTTTGTGCAATAAGAAGTTTGTCTGGCGCTAATCGCCTAGCTTTGTTGGTAACAGGTGGGCCTGGAGTAGTTTTGATGTGGTGTTCCGTGCTGTGTTTCGTTTTTTGAAGTATTCCGTCCGGTTTAGTGATGTTTGGAAATTCCTTTAAAATTGACGAAAATTGATTTTGTTTGGCTATTGTTTTAATGCATGGTATAGCCTCTGTGTTGTTTCTCCATCCTCTGCAGAAGAGGTTTGTTGATCCATCTATAAGCCGTTTGTTTTTAAGATCAATTAACAAATTGTAATATGTTAAAAAATCTGCGCCAATTATCGGTTTCTTGACGTCAGCAACTACGAAACGCCATTGGAATTTTCGTCTCAATCCGAAATTTAGTGGGATTGTGACGCAACCGTAAGTGTTGATGGTTGTTCCATTTGCTGCATAGACTTTGTATTCGGATTTCCTACGCGGGGTACCCTTGTTGTATGTATGCGGATACACGCATAGATCGGAACCGGTCTACTAGATATTGTTGTTTGGCAGTTTTATCGGTTATAAAGAGGCGGTGTGTGCCTACAGAATCATCTACCGCCGCTAATGATTCTTGTTTGAGTTTTCCGGTTGCGACAGTGTTTTAAAAGCACACGGCTTAACGCACTTCTTCGCTTTTGATTTATACGTGTTGTGGTACCAGCAAATCAGTTGATTATTTCTCCTCGGTGTATTACGGGCTGGCGACGAATTTTTATACTGGTTCCAAGGACAAGAATGTGATCGTGAACGATGTGTATTGCTGGGTCTAACTTGCTGGGAAAGACTAGCAATTTGCTGCGTTAATTCCGAGATTTGTTGTTGCAAGTTGGTATTTGCTGATTTCGAGACTGTGCAAACATTCGGTATCGGTGTTATTTCCGCAATCTTGTCTGCAAGAATGGCTAGTTTTTCTAAAGTTGTATCGCTCTGGGATGCCAGAATTGCTTGCATATTTTGTGATAGGCTGTTTAGCCATAGGGATTTCAGCATGTTTTCGGGTATAGAATTGTCGATCCCTTTGAGGTGCCGTAAAAATTGCGAAGGTGTTCTATCGCCGATTTCTTCACCTTCTAATAATTTTTTGAGTTTGGCTTCCTGTGACTGGGACAATCTAGTGATGAGAGCTTCTTTTATTTTTGTATACGGTGTATCTGCTGGAGGGGTAATTACTAGGTCCTCTACCTCTGTTGCATATTTTGTTTCAAGGTGTGAAACCACGTAGTAATATTTTGTGTGTTCACGAGTTATTCCAGACAAATTGAATTGTGCTTCTAGTTGGGCAAACCATAATGCAGGTTTGTTCGGCCAAAAAGGTGGAATTCGTACCGTAACACGTGCGACAGATTGTTCTCCTTGTATCGCTGCTTCATCGTTATTTACCGTCGGGCATTTTGTTGGGAGCTAAAGTATGAATAAAATCAAGGTGTGTGGTGAAGCAAGAAAGAAGTATTTGTACCTTACAAGAGCAATAATAATAATAAAAGAAGAAGAAAATGTAACTTGATTGATTAAACTTTCAACTTGTTGAATATCTCGATTGTGACTCAGTATACTCTGGAATATGTTATGAGATTAAGATTACTAAAGTTTATTCTAAACTGTCATTTACTATATGCATTAAACGCTTCTTTCTTTTTGGTCGATTTGGTTAGATTTTCGCTATTTGTGAGAAAGAATGAGAAATGTACTGTATCTACGCGTGTACATGATAAGTAAATTGGTATACATGTGTATATGTGTATAAACGTGTTGGTGAATATACAAATGCTTTAGTGTACTTCCTTTTCAAATATATAAAATGAGAAGAAAGATAAATATGTATATATATTGGATATTTGAATCGTATTATTCGTCACGCGTTAATGCACACCATGTGTTTGTAATTTGATTCTATTTCTCAAACATGTGTACGTTACGTATGTTCAAATGAAAACTGTCACAATGATACATTCGATTTCACTTGTTTACGTTCATTTCGTGTGACTCATAAATTAACTTTGAACTGAATTTAACATGTTCTCACTTAGTTGTGTAGTAACTAAATTAATAATTATTGTAATCATCTTTAAACAATGTTTCTTGTTACTGGTTATTGAGAGATGAACTTGAAAATCAATTATTATGATAATGATTGTCTAATACCATGTCAAAACTTCTTGAATTATACGAAAGTGAAACACGCTGTTCATATTATACGGCCTTGCCGAAGGTTGCTATATATACATTGTTTTTGTTGCGTACGTGTTTACTTCGATATACCATGTATTACCGGTACACTTCGAATACGCCGCTTACTTGATGTACGACGATTTCAAATATTTATTATGTCTTTCTTACATGAACTCTACCATGGCATATTAATTATTTTCCTCGTTGTTCATCCTCGTAATGACGGAATCAATATACACATTCTTGATTAGTAGTCCATAATCGTATGAATCGAGTTCGATGTTGTTCCTTATTCCTTGTCGGGACTGATCACGTCGGGGTCACCAATGTGGCGATGTTTAAGCATTCCTTCTAGAAATACACATCACCATCAGTTTCGTTCTTGTTAATACGTAATTATCCATTAAAGGAAGTGTTCCATAAATAATTAGTTAACACGTAGTTTGTATTTATAAACTTTACTATATAATAATTGAATATACACTTTGCATAAGGAAAGATAGTTCTCTGACTATTGTATTAAGCCATGTATTGTGTACACAAACTGAGGCGATCGACTGACTTGTCGTCATTGCGTCTCGACTCGTCACCGAGTCGGAGGAGGGGGAAAGGTTCCCATCGTTCGGCCATTCGCTATTCGGCAATACGAAATTCAAACTATCGTTACATACAATACATTATCGCCACACATCAATGGGTAAGGCCACGTGAAAATAGTTTTTGCGTTTTACAACCTGCGGTCTACACAGAGCGAATTTATTGAGGGTAGGCAATTTGTTGCGCTCGAATAATTTTCGTGCTCCAGAATCTAATTTCCATCGACATCAACAAAATATGCTACGTTATCTTTCCGCAAAAATATTAGGTGTACAAAAAAATTCTGAGCTCTTTTTTGTAAAATTCAATCTTTATTCAAAAACAAACAAAAAAATATTAATCAGCGAAATATTCCCCGTTTGCATCAACGACCTTTTGCCATCTTTCGGGTAGCTTGCGAATTCCTTGACGATAGAAGCTCACCGGCTCCGAAGCGATAAGGTCATCAATGCATTTTCGTATCTCTTCAAATCTCATGAAATGTGTATCAGCCAAATGATGCTGCAGCGACCGGAATAGGTAGTAATCGGAAGGCGCCATGTCTGGGCTATACTCTCCCACCGCGGGAGAAGTTCCCAGCCTAACGCAAAGATATGGTCCTGAGTCGCTTTCGCAACATGTGGTCGAGCATTGTCATGAAGCAAGATCACTTTACGACGTCCTTGGCCAACGACGTAAATGGCCTCTTTTCTTCTAATGCGTCGCTCAAATTGGTCAATTGTTGTTGGTAGCGGTCTGCCGTGATTGTTTCATCCGATTGTAACAACTCGTAATACAACACACCTTTTCAATCCCACCATACAGAACAAAACCTTCTTGGCGTGGATATTGGCGTCGATGTCGAAGGTTGACCAGGATCAACCCATGATGTTCTACGTTTAAGGTTATCATAAAGAATCCACTTTTCATCGTCTGTAATAATTTTGTGCAGAAAATCTTTTTTCCGGAACTTTGAAAGCAAAGTGAGTGCAGTATCACGCCGACGATTTTTGTTGTCTTTGGACAATTCATGCAGAACCCATCTGCCTTCCTTCTGAACCTTTCCCATTCCCCATATTATGTAAACGTACGGAAATGGTTTGCTGCATAACGTCAAGCTGTTCTGCAAGCCCCTTTTCAGTTTGCGCAGAGTTTATATCCAGCAGTGCTTGCAATTCGTCCATTTCAATCTTTTGAGGGCGTCCAGCACGCGGTTCATCTTCAAGACTGAAATCTCCTTGGCGAAATTTTTGATACCATCTTTTACATGTAGTATGACTTACATGTAGTATGACTTACAGCGTTCTCTCCATATGCAGCACAAATCATTGGCTTTCAGTAGCATTTTTCTTCAGATGAAACACGAAGTGGATGGAAAATCGAATGTGCTCTTTTGTTATTGCCATCGTAAACACTACTGATTTTTGAGATTATGTGCATCAGCCGAACCATATGGCATTTTAGAAGGCCAAATATCAACGCTTTAAAACCACAAAAAAGCGGGAAAATATATAAAATTTAAATTATTATTTCGGTTGTATGAAATCTAAAGCTCAGAACTTTTTTGTACACCTAATAATAATTCGCGGGAATCAACAACATTGTTTTTTATTAGCTTATGGTCAATGATAGTTGGGTTAAGTTTATCTATACTGCTAAGTTCTTCATTTTCTTCATTTGTTATTTCGCTTTCTTCTTCATCGTCAATGTTTTCGTCACTCTCTTTTTCCTTATCGCTTTTGTTGGTTTGATCTTCAATTTCTTGGGGTTCATTTCTTCCTTGAGGTTGCGTTGAATTTAAGCGTTTATTTCTTTCGTTTATCGTTTGGCTGCGAGTGAGCACTCTTCTGGCTCTCGGTGGATCGTGTATTAATGCTTTCTCTGTCTGCTGCGTTGGTAATTCGTCCAGTTCTTCTTTTGTAAAGGGTATTGAATCCGTATTATTCCTAAATAGATTGTCGTCAGGTAATAAATTTTCTGTTTGCTCGTCATGTAAAAGATATAACTCGAAGTTTTCGTCCTCTTCTGTTTCTTCCTCCTCATTCTTCTAACATTTTAGAAATTATTTCTGCATCTTTGCTTCGTTGGGATTTAAAATTCTCCGGTCAATAATTGCCTTGCAGTTCACTTTTTCAAAATTCACCAGATTTCTGGATAACGCATCGGCATTTACGTTAGTTTTTCCTGCTTTGTATACAACATCGTAATCGTATTCGGCTAATTTTAATCTCCATCGTAATATTCTCATGTTGGTATCTTGAGCATTTTTAAACCATAATAGAGATTTATGATCTGTGACTAAAGTAAATTTTCGGCCGTATAAATATGGGCGGAAATGTTTAACAATATAATATAGTCAGCGTTTCCTTTTCGTATGTATCGTATTTTAATTCATTATCAATTAGAGACGCATACGCGACTGGTCGGTCCTTATTTATTTCACCCTGCGACAATATTCCTCCTATGGCTACTCCGGAAGCGTCGGTGGTTAGGATAAAAGACTTTAAAAAATCAGGATATTGCAACACAGGTTCTTCACATAATCTTTGTTTTAATATTTCAAATGATTCTTCTTGTTCTTGTGTCCACTCGAAACGTACGTCATTTTTTAATAAATTTGTCAAGGGTTTTGCTAATTTAGAAAAATTAGAGATAAATCGTCTGTAATATCCCGTTAGTCCTAGAAATTGTTTAATGTTTTTAGGTGTCTTGGGTCTAAGAAATCGTACAGCCTCTAATTTTTTTGGGTCAGGTTTAACTCCGTTTTTGCCTATAACGTGTCCCAAATAAGTTACTTCTGATTTTAAAAATTCACATTTATCGGGCTGTAATTTTAAATTTGCTTCGCATAGTTTATCTATTAAAAGATTATATTTTCTTTCATGCTCTTCTAATTACGACGCGTAAATAACTATATCGTCCATATAAACAAATAGTTCCTTTCCTTGTAATGATAAAACTAAATTCTGATAAAACTAAATCCATTAATCGTTGGAAAGTAGCGGGAATATTTTTCAATTCAAATGGCATTCTATCAAATTCATAATACTCAAAAAGTGTTGTAAAAGCGGTTTTATGGCTATTTGCTGGATCCGTTTTTATTTGATGAAATCCTGAGGCTAGATCGCATATCGAAAAATATCGAGCTCCTCCCAATTGATCTAAGATATCAATTATATTTGATAGTGGATACGCATCTCCGATAGTTTTGTCATTTAATGCCCGGAAATCTAATACCATTCTCCATCGTTTATTTCCTTGAGAATCCTTTGTGGCGGTCACTGCCTCGCGAACGCACCATCGACACACCATCGCGCGCAGTCCCGCGTAGCACGGTGGTTCGCGCGCCCGCCACTAGATGGCGAATCGACAAATCACTTTCTCGTGTCTGAAACGCTACAGCGGAGCTATATAAGAGTGGCATTCGGCCTGCTGGAAATCACCGACCAACCTTCGGTCGTACTCCCCGCGGCAGTTAACGCCGCGAATACCCTTTCGGGCGTCTGACGGCCGTGAACGCCGCCAAACCGGCCTTACCTCTGACGACCGTGAACGCCGCCATATCCTTCCGACTTACGTCTGACGGCCGTGAACGCCGCCATACCGGCCTTACCTCTGACGGCCGTGAACGCTGCCAGGTCCTTTCGCCTTTACCTCTGACGGCCGTGAACGCCGCCATATCCACCTCGCCTCTCTCTCCTACGGACGTGTTCCTGCCGGCCGTGATCACCGCAGCCACACCACGCCCAGGAAGGACTCTCGCAGCCAGCGACGCCGCTCAATCCGCCCGTATCCGGCGACCTGCTCCAGGCCGCAGTCTCAGCACGCCGATCTCCAATGACTCGGGGAGCCGCAACAGGAGGACTTCCGCCGGCGTGCCTCCTCTCTAGGGGCCGCTCACGACGACTCGTCATCCCCGGGACGATCGACGCTGCCCACCATCCAGAAGTCACCGGCACCACAACGCTCGCCGCCGCCAACCGCGCAGTCATCCACGTCGCTACCTGGGCACACACCTCCCTCGCCGTGCCTCGACGAGGAAGGACGAATCGCCGGACGACGAGCCAGGCGCCCAACCGGTCGTTGCAAGCAACGACTCCTGGACCTGTTCGGGTCGGCTTCCTCCTCCGAGGACAGCCTGCCCCGGCCACCGACTCCGTCCGCAGGGGACGCATCGAGGCCCTCGACTTCCTCGAGCGCAACAGCACCCGAGCGACCACCGACTCCTGGCCGCTCCTTGGAACTCGGCGCGCAACAGGATAGGCCGTGGCAACTCTGCGTCATCGAGCTCGGCCACGTGCAGCATCGGCCGCCGCGCCGTAACACTCGCCGCTTCTACACCGAAGCCGCCACGCAGACCACGGGACTGCCACCGGCCCAAGTCAAGCTTCCAACGCTCACCCCCCGGCCGCGCCGAGGAGGAGCCGGGGCTCGTGAGAGGCGCAGGGAGCGGCTACAGGAACTTGCGCGCGCACGCGCAGAGACAGAGTCGCCCACACGTTTCTCTCGCGGGATCCAAACTACGTCCCGCCTGCCTTTGTAACACTTTCCTTTGCGTTTACAAGAATATAATGGCTTTTAATTAACTCAGCGTTCCTTGATTGTTAACGTGCATGCAACCTTCACATATCCTTCAGCTTGCGCTCCTATTATTTAACGTATAGCGACACTTGGCTGCTAAACCTTCCGCTTTGCTTGGTGCTGACACTCACATCGTTGGTCCGCCACACAGCTGGTCGAGGACAGATACTCCCCTCGGACCGAGAACTAGCTTTCACAGCCGATTGCGACCGACGCAGTGCAGCAGGCCGCACTCACGCTCGAGACGCGGCGCACACATGTAATCGTCATCCACGCCACCAAGCACAACATCCAGCTACACTTCAACAGCCAACAACACGCCACCACAAATTGGCGACGATAACTGGTGACCACCAAGTGGGTACCCATACCTCTTTCTTGGGTACAATCCATATGGGCGTATTGTAAGGCAACTGTGAAGGTTTTACTATGCCCCCTTCTAGCAGCTCTTCTACTTGTTTGTTTATTTCCTCTTTATGAATTTGCGGAAATCTGACGGGTGTTTATCGGCTGGTCATCTGTTGTTGATATTTTATGTCGTAGAACATTAGTTGCCGTCAGTTTTTCCTCAGGTATATGAAACCTGTCTTGACTATTAATTATAAGATTTATCACATTCTCCTCTTCATAATTATTCAAGTGCTCTAGTCATAATAATTCTATAATTTTTGTGAGTCTATCCTTTTGATTTTCTTTCGATAATATTAAGCATTCTAGCCCCGTTTCCTTTGCTATTACTCTGTATCCCTTGTATAACTTTCTCCTTATGTTTTGATTTGCGCTTGCGTGTAGATTCGTCTAATATCTCTTAAGATTGATTTTGTCTTAATTTAAAAATTCTTGAAGACGGTTCTTTATTTTTCATTCCTAATTTGCCAAGAATTATTTCATTCGATTTATTTATTTGTATCCTTTCCATAAGCTCTTTGGCGGTAATATGAAAGGGTTCATTTTTTCCATTCGTTTTTCATCCCAACTCTCGGGAATTTAACACCTTTTAATGAGACTGAGGAATTAATATTGTCGTTTTCCTTTAGATAGGATCGTGTCGGATTACGTAGTGGAGTTTGATAATTTTCCTCCTCGTAACCGATGGAGCTGGAAAATGCTCGAGAAGTGCGGAAACTTCCATCGGCAATTCCAGAATTATCTCTTGAAATGATTCGACAATTTTCATCTCCAAGAAACTCAGAATTTTTTTAATTTTCGGACGAGGTTTGGTAACTTCCCTCTCCGAGGATTTTGGGATGGAAGGATATCTCAGAGGAGGTTTGGACGAGGTTTGGTAACTTCCATCTCGCTGAGTATCAAAATTAGATCAAGATTTTTCTTTTTACTTCCTCTCATTTTAATTTCATTTTTATTTTCGACCTTTAAATTTTTATTAATTTTATCTCCATTTATGGAGATTTTAATTTCTTTATTATTTATAATTCCGTCTTCTTTCGTCTTTGCATTCTCACTTTCATTCTTATTTTTATTTTCATTAACAATCTCAATGTCATTTATATTCATAATCTCGTCTTCCTCTCTACTTATTACATTTTTATTTTGATTTTCGTTTAACAATTCTTCTTTACGATCAATATGTTTGGTTTCCCTTGGAGGAAAGGAATTTGGATGTGAATTTGTTAATTCTTGGAGGAAAGGAATTTGTTAATTCTTTCTGATAATCTAACGTCTTTATTCTGGTTTCGCAAAGGTCGATCATCTCATTCAGAGGTCTAAGATTTATGATCGGCACCCTGACTTCTACTTCTTTGTCCCGTATGTTTATGATATTTAAGTATGCTTTCCTCGAAACGTTTTCCACGATCGTGTCCCCTAGATAGATTCCGTAAGTTATCTTCAATTTCGGTACACATCCAATTTTGACATTAGGGTTGCCAATTCTTACATAAAATAACGATTCCGATCTGGGTGATACCACTATAGTTTCTGGCGAGAGAAAAGGTACTGGGATACCGGATACATCTATACATCCTTGTGCGTAATCAATTTTCGATTATGTTTGTTTAAAGAAATCGTTGCCTATACCAGCTTGTGGTATCGGAAAGTCGTTGGGTACTATGTGGAAATTTACTGTCAAAAAGAGTTAGCGTAGTTTCGCCAAGAGTAAAGACTGGGTAATCATTTATTCCGTTTAATTTTAGAATGTTAGAATAATTAATGCGTATCCCCAGTCAGATATAAAATTTTTCTTAATTATATTAGGTCCAGAACCGGTGTCTAACATAAGAGTTATGTGAGGGACTGTTCTTCTTATTTCTACCTGAACGGTCGGCACGCGACTATGTTTATCGAGGTTTACCGCTACTGACCGAGCGTTCGGAGCGTTTTTTATTGAGGCGCCGAGGATGTCAACGGGCGTGGAATCCGTTCGGTCCCCTGTTGCACGCCCGGCTTTGAGGGGCCGTTGGAGTTTACTGAATCCTTTGCCATTCGATTATTACTTGCGATGCGCAACTCGCAGTTTTCAAGGAGATGCCCTTGCGTTTTGCAATATCGGCAAAATGGTGTGTTATTATTGCTCGTAGTTCAATCCATTCTGGATCTGCAATCCCTAGCAGTGTGCCCTGCATTATTACAATTTTGGCAAATAATTCTTGCTTTATTTTCTGTCGCGCGTAGTTCGTTTTGCTTTTTCCAGCAATTATTAGCTGAGTGTCCCTGTCTATCGCACCACTGGCAAATCAAGAGAGGCTTGTTTTGATTAGTACTACGGCATGACTTCGCGTTATAACCGGTTTTAAAGCACAATTGACAGACAATCGTATTTTCTCGTATCACGTTAACAGTTCGACGTGATTGCGGGTCGTGCATTCGACATTTACTAGCATCGTGACCACGTTTTTTACAAATTAGTATTTCGTAATTCTGCTATGAATTTTGAATAAATTTTCTACAGTTACTGGCTAAATGTTCGTCTTTATAACAAATTTGGCAAGTTTCGCGTTGTAAGCTAATATTTTGCATTTTTGCGATATTACCACGCCGTATTAAATCTGATATTGCGCGCAATTCTCTTTCTATGCGTATCGCGTCGGCTACGGTTGCTTTAACATCCATCTGTGGGTTTCTTAATATTCTTTGTTCGATCTCTGGTTTTAATCCCTTGAGCATTTACACATGTCCCTTTCTAATGAATCTTTAATATTCTGTTCGGGAAGAGAAGGTCCCGAGCTTCAATATGCTTCGAGTATTTGCTTCCCTAAAATTTTCACTCTATTCGCGTATGTTATTACGTCTTCGTCGTTCCCTTGATAGACACATCCCAATTCCCCTTGTAGTTGATAGACATTTTTCGAAGAACCGTAAATTTGTTTTAAATATTTAGTGATTTGGGCAATACTGTTAAAGTCTTGATCCTGAATGGTTCGACGTGCTTCTCCGATTATACGCGTTCTAATGATTTTAGCAAATTGAGGCTCAGCCTCATCAGGAAGCATAGATTTCGCCTCTTCGCAACCCTCGATAAAATAATTCAATGGAATATTTTGTCCATCAAAGTATGGAATGGCTCCGACGGCGTACTTTAGCGTAGCGAAAGGATTATTTTGCATCATTTTTAAAGATTCTAGGTTTTTTGCTTTTTCGTCAAAATTATCAGAATTATTATTAACTGATGACGTTTCGCGTGCGGGAATATTAGATTCAAATGTTTCGCAAACAGTTTTGAATCGCTCCTCCGCTATCGAAGTGTCCTCCAGAAAAAAGGTGACGTGTTTGAAAGCGAGGAATTTAGATGGGGTGGATGTGTGTGTATGTGGGGTGGGGTGTATGGAGTGGATGTGTGTCGTTTTCGATGTGCCTGGCTTGAGTTTACCGCCACTCTCTAAACCGAATTTATAAAGTTCATCTATTTCGGACTTATTCGAACTTGATCTCGTACTCATTCCCGCTAAAGATCGCACTTTTTATATCCCGGACGAGCCCCCAAAATTTATTCTAGCTCTGTTATATCCGAGGTTCTAGAGGAAAGGTAATACCTTCCGTCAAGAGGAGGAGAACTCTGGTGGATACACGAAACCTTTGTTGCTCTCACAGATCGACGTCATGAGGTCGTGAGGACGTCGATCCGCGAGTCGAACGCGCGTTAAGGGGACAGGAATCGAGTCAGCGTCGGTGACGTTATAACCTTTACCTGCGCCAGCGCTATCGGTGGTCCGTTTTAGGTCAGAGAACCGAATCTCTTTTACCAGGAATGGACCTCGTGCGATCTTCAGGGAGTCGTGAACGGTTCGGGGTCAAGTTTTTTTTTGGTAAATAAATCAAGACGGAATTCGAGTTAACTATGATTTAATAATAAAAAAAAGGAAATACAATATGTTAATTTTAAGATTCTACGAAGTGACGCAAATATTACTGTGTACATTTGAATATGGAAGTAGTGGTTACAAAAATTTTATACATAGAACTTCAAATAATAATAAATAAAAAAATCTGATATCTATATTCCCAATTATTCTAACTGGGGCAAAAAATTGGTAATCGCGAACATATCGATGGGATCGGGTTGCAGGTATGGCGGGGGATTAGGGTGAGCGCTACGGAAAGCCTTCACTGGAACAAGGTAGGGAAGAGGGTCACGGGAAGTGTACATAGGAATAATATCATGAACTTGGTGTTTTGATATTTGATCCCAAAACTGGCTGTCGGGTTTAAACTTTCTTTTAATGTAAAAGGTTCCAGGAGGTGGATGGGTGGGAGAGCGGGGAAATTGACGGACGGTCGTAGAATTTTTCCACTTCGTCGAAGTGCTCTGGAGTGCACTGTTTCTCAAAGTCTGCCGCGGAGCGAAAGGCGATGGCGTATTGATGTAGAGAGATGTCAGAGAGTCTCGGCTCTACTTCGATTAAGCGCTCCGCGAGTTCGTCGGCGTGTCCGGTTTCGCGACGAATTCGACGTTTGTTGAGCTTCTCCCGACGGTATCGCAATGCCTGTTTCGTTCGCTTGTTCGGGATGGCATTCGTTTGGTTCACTATAAATACAAGAGTTAGGTGTGAGAGAGAGAGAGAGAGAGAGTGAGGTGAGAGTGATAGAAGAATTGAGGAATCGTGATAAGACAGCTTCATCGAATCAATCGGCGGCTTGCCAGGTGGGAATGTTGGGGAATCGGGGGAGGTAGCTTCACCGAGTCAATCGGCGGCTTGCCAAGTCAGTATGTGGAGAAATCAGGGAAAGCAGCTTCACCGAGTTAATCGGCGGCTTGCCCATTCGGAATGTTGAAGAATTTTAAGAAAGCAATTATGTCAAAATCGCGAACCAAACAGCCAATCTACCGCGGGAAAGGGGTAATAAAAATGGATTTATTTTTGTCGTGACGGGTGCTGATGATGAGCGAGAAGTGTGGTGCCTACGCTGGATCGTGGATCGTATCACATGTGAATAAAAGTATCGCGCACAAATCCTAACTGAAAAAATTGGCGACAACCTCGGATAGTCGCGTCCGTCAAAATGTGAGGCGATGTGAAGGGAGAAGAGAGCGATCCGCCTCCAAGTCGTGGTTTTTAAAAGTTCCAAAGGAGTGGGAATATCTGAGAGCGTGATGGATTTCCGCGTTGGCTTGTCGAATAATAGTTTAGAAAAATTGTGAATATAGAGGAAGGAGGGGAGCGGTGTTCTGTGAATTGTGGTTGTTTTTATATTTCCAGATTTCCTAGCAAATGATGGAATTAGTTAGTGAAAATTTTCCCATTCCATACCCTCAATCAATCATTGGTGTGGCCGCCAACGGCCGCTAATCGTTTCTTCTTGATTGGCGTTTCCCTTAGTTTCCCCACCAATTTGGGGAGTGTCATCCTCGAACGATCCGACGCGTTTCTTATCCATTAGGAATTTGCTTTTGTTAATATTTTTTATTTTTATTGATATGTTATAAACTTGTCAGTGCCGACAAAGCTGTCTATCGCAAGAATTATTTTTTTTTATAGTGAGACGTATCTCGAGAGGAATTTTTGTGTATTTATTTAGGGTTTCTTTAGATCGTTCGAAGCGCTTCATTTTCTGATTAGCAGCCGTTATCTTTTTCCGAAAGAGAAAAATTCGTGAAGTTCCCCGGACGTAACAATATATAAGATATAATATAGATATCATATCATTGACAGTATGCTGCTGACATAACACAGATATATCTCTTACATCAGCAGATAACACAGGTATATCTCCTACATATGCAGATAACATAGGTATATCTCTTATGTCTTTTGGATATAAATATTATTTTTTGTAAAATAAATTAGATAGAACACAAAAACAAAAAACTTAATTACTACTAAAATATGAATATCGAAAACGCAAAAGACCATTATTTGCAAAGAGAAAATTAAATAATTTGAAACATTTTATTACTCAAAAATATGCAAAAATATTTCTTCGCAAAATAAATTAACGTAACAAAGCAGTGAATCTTATTTTGAATGAAATCAATGTTACAACCTTATAAACAATAGTATGTATTAAGTCACTACTACTATGTCTCTGAAATATTTTTTATATTTTTTATATTTTGTTTCACGTCTCGTAAATAGATATGTCCTTACATTTCATTCCCTACATATTCCTACATTATATGCTTGATTTGTACGTACTAATAGAGTTAAATGTTAATTTTCTAACATATTTCTCCATATTATCAGATATAGAACAATTATATATAGCTATAAATATAAGAATAAGTATGTTTTGTATTACATAATAAATAATTAAAGCATATTTTACTAATTTCACAAGTAAAACGTGTTTAAGATATAATCATTAATATGTTATTTATAATATTGTTATTTATTAATATTGTTATTTATATAATACTCTATCTATAGCAACTGAGAAAGTAAATAAATATATACAAATTAATGAACGTGAAAATTTTTATGTATAGTGTATAATTATTACTCACAAGAAATTAAGATTTCCATATGTTCGTTTTCAATATTTTCATTCGAATTAAGCAAATCTTTAAGTGTTGTGTCAACATCAAACACTAAAAAATAGTGTACAAATTTTTTTATTGTTTAAAATAGATTATGTTTAAAAAGTTATTTTAGCATTATCATACCGTAAGATACTGGAATTTCATCATTTTCTTGAGTATCACAATCTTTACTATCCATATACATTTCGTTCCTTCCATTCTTTTCAGGAAAAATTATTTTTATATTAAAATAAAAATATTGTAATAAATTAATTAACATTGTATTAAAAATATATAGATATTATATCATATATAACATATCTATAATAATTAGTATTTATGAGATAATTTAGAAAAAAATAAATATTTATATACCATATGATACAAGTATATCTTGCTGAAAGCTTTGATGTTTAGAGATATCATTATCATCATTAGATATGTTTTTCTGAGAATTATTTTCTAAGTTGGAGATATTAATCTTATTGTTATTTGGATTATCACATATTATGGCTTTGTTTGCTTTTCCTGAAAAATCTAATACGTCAATGTTGCTTTTATAATTTACTCCTGATTATTTTCTTACCCCTACAGAATTTTATAAAGTGCTTCTAACTAATTTACATAGTGCAGTACCATAAACATTTTCTGGACAGTTACAATTTGAACATATTATTTAAACTTTTATTCAAATTTCTTCATCTTTACTGCTGTGTTAATATTTATTAAAGTGTAACAATAGTTTAAATAGACCTCATAATTCATATTCAATAAAATTATAATAAAAAATAAGTATATACTTACCGTTTATATCTATCTGAATATTTTTTTGATAATCAATATCTGATGTATCTATTTTGTTCCTCATATTTATATTATAAGAACTTTGTTGTATCATTTTGTCAATATCTATTTAAAAAAAATAATAATATTTATCATATATAGTATTTAAATATTCATATTCCATATAAAGTAGAAAAGCTAATACGAAATATAAAATAAGAATACAAAATCATCACAGAATGTAAAAACGATTTTCTGATTATCATTAACCATATGTTTACCACTTGCAAACTTTTCATAGTTATTGCTAATGATAGATCAGAACAATATTAGAGGTTTATTTGAATTAATAAACCTCTTTGAATTAATAATGAATTTTTTAATATTGTTTCAATAATTTTCCATCATCTGTAAAAATAAAACAATTATTTTTTTCCACGTTAATTATATTTACTTAATTTTCTAATTTTATTTAATACTTGTGTTTAATTATTTCGTTCTGTAAAAAAAAAGAGATATGTTATTTCCATAAAATCATCTTGAGAATAAAGTAAATTAAAATAATAAAATTGAATCAAATAATTTTACATTTAAAACATAATAGTTTGACTAAATATTTATTCTTCTGTGTTAGTGTAATGTTACATTATATTATTTTATACAACACTTAACACATAAAATTCTTTTACTTACTGTTTATTTTTTTGCTACTATTTACTTTTTTACTATAACAGTTGCAGGATATCTCTGTAGAGTAATAACTGTTTATTAATAACTGTAATAACTGTTTATTACTGTATTTGACTGTTGTAACGTTTTGTTTATTGTAAATATAGCTCGAACAGCACACATAATAAACGTTGTCATGAAATTTAACTATTGCATACATCTTAAATTAATAGATTGAAATAAAAACGGATAACGAAAATTTAATAAAATAATTGTAGTACAATCGTATGAAAGATGTATAATCTACAAACGAGTTGCCAGAATAATGAAACGCTTAAACAGCTTTTGTTTTTTAGTGTTACTAATATTAAGCGGCAAAATTTTAAAAATGAGTAAATCAACGAATCGCAATGGCTGTGTTCAGTGGAGAAAACAGCTTAATAAGTGTTTTGCGCTGATTGAATTATATTTTTAGATCTAAGTTAAGATAGGACGATTTCTCTAGATCTAAGAATATAATCCCATTCAAAGCAATTATTAAGCAGCTCTTATTGCTGAACGCAGGCTTTGGTCATGCGCTGACGAGACCTTTCCCTCTGCAAATAGGACGCCACAATCTTTGCTATAGCTTATCTGCAGAAACCATAATAAGCGAATCTATAGGCAAATTTTTCGCTGTGTATGAGTGTCATAAAAACGAAGACGTGTGCACTTCAAATTTCTAATATTAAATTAAATGTTAAGGGATAAATGTTATCAACAATGATTACTAATTGTTAGTCATAGAAACATATTTTCATACGTATGACAGAGTACATATATAGAAAATGTACACATACTGATAGAAGACATTGAAGCAATGAAAACATAATGCCATTACACACTGATTGTACAGTGATATTTCCTAGCTAGATAATCTATCACACATTCATGACTGCAATTTCTTCCAAAATTGTAACACATATCTCATAAATTTTCCAATATATGACAGAAAAATTATTGCAATATTGTTATATCGCAGCAATATTGCTGCAACATAACAGCAAAATTTGTGCTGTATGTGAATTAACTGAATGTTAAACATGAATAAATGATATTCAATATTTCAATTTTGGAGCAAATATACTCTCGTTCGTATTCAACCGCGCATTACATTTGAAATAATCAATAAAAAGTCAAAATAATTTACATTCACATGTGTATACATATATTCTGTCATATGAATGAGATTTCGCTGCAAACTTGCATTGCTTGTGATTTGTACTTATAAAGTCTGAGACACAATGAAAAGGAATAGGGGATACAAGGGCTTATTACAAATGCTTTGAAGCATTTTTTGATTGGTGCATTAGTAAAATTCTTTGATTGGACAATCAAACGCTTTGAAGCATTTATAGCATTTATTACATTGATCGTAGTCAGGAACAGAGAAGCAACAGGTAATAGATTTCGACCAATCAGTAGCTGTGAAGAATATCGGAGTTATTTCTGATTGATCGAACCTTCTGCCAGTTCCCTATTTTTGTTGTCTATATTTTTCATTGTGCTTTCAGCTTAGATACACTTATGATATACATAATATTAAAGTAAATTTTATAATAATGCAGAAACTACAATACAGTCATTACAAATTTAAAGCATAAGAATTAAATTTTCAGAAAGTAAGAAATTAACCAATCACTGTAAAATATGGAAAGAATGATTGATCGGGATTGGATAACTTCTGGCTTAAAGTTTAAAACTTTAATTTTATATTTTCTACAATAAGCTTTCTACAATAGGCTAATAATAATGGATCATAAGTCAGAAACTAAGAATTGACCACACACAGATTAAGTATAATAACAACACTATGATTGGTCGACTATGATTGGTCAATTCTTAATTTCTGACTTATGATCCATTGCTAATACTTTAATGTAGAAAGTCTATTACGCTATAAATTCTCGCTACAGAAATCGTTTAATGGTATAACATAACATATTACATTTTAATTGTCTCAATTAAAATGTGAGTTTTTATTCGTATATGTATATATCCAGTTGTGTATAACTATAAATTAAAGTGATTCGCTTTAAAGCTGCAATATTAAACCGAATATTAAATAAACATAAATGATGCTTAACTTTCCGAGTTTATAGTGAAAGATATTTATTAAATTCGGAAAAATAAACAGAGCCTGACTCGGGATCCCTCGTCTATTACCAAGACACTTAGTCTGCACGACCGCGACGACTCCTCACTGTTAGTTGTTTATATTCCGAATCTCTTTCATGACCGCTTACGGTCGTCCAATTCTTACAGTAGCAAAATGTATTGTCGTTCGTCTGGCAGATTATTGTGCACATAGATAGAATATACCATATTTGTGCACATAGATAGAATATACTATAATATATTAAATGCAATATGCTATTAATGTAGATGGGAGTGTATTTTATACAAAATCACAATTATGATCATGTATCCTTATGTAATTTTCAGTAAATGTTAATATTGCAACTATAAAGGAAATTTAACTCATGAATATATGATTTTCTAGATTATCTAATCTAGAAAATATCACACGTAAAAACATACTGTCTTTTTATCGTATCAATTTTTTTACCATATATGCATTCGTATATGTATTTTGTATTTATATGTGCATTTTATCATACGAATGAGACTGAATTCCGTTTCAAACTCGCAACCATTATACGCAACATTTATCTTCGATTAATATTTGTTTTAATATTGAGTATCTGAAACGGTACGCACCTAATTTTATGATATAATATGTACATAGACATAATTTATTGAGATATTGAGAAAGTAATATGTTGCTATACGTGATGTTTTATAGATTAAATAATTGGTTATACGATCACGAATGTGGTCATTTCACTTCAAAACTGTAATATTAAATCAATTGAACAAGAATACACAACATTCATGGATTTCGTGTGTTTGAAGTTGAACGTATTTTCGTATGACAGACAGAATGTGCATATGAGTGGGAATTATTTTCACAAAGCAAATACAATGCTATTATGGGGACAAGAATGTATTTTGCTACATTATCGCAAATTACTCGTAAGTATCATTCATTCCTATTTAATTTTTAATTTAATATTGTAGCTTTAAAGAGATTTGCACGCATGAACGCATGATAAATTGTCTAATCTAGAAAACATAATGTTTTTTGTCGTTAGTTGAACGTTTTTCTCGTTCGTATGAGAGAATTTATGCTCACATAATGTATGTGCATAAATATAATTTAATTATATTTATATTAACCATATATAATTTGCATAATAATTTATGCACTTAAGAATAATATCAATAAATATATAACGTGTCGTTACATGTAATAATATAGATTAGATATTCTGTTATACGTTTATAAGTGCAATCTTTTAAACAAGAACAATGATATTAAACGAATATTAAAGAAGAATAGATGATATTCATGATGAGTATTGCGAATTTGTAGCAAGACATACTTTCGATCGCATTAGTATAATATATTTCAAATCTAACGATGATTTCTATTATATATGCATATATTCAAATGTGTTCTGCTTCAAAAGCATTGCTCGCGATTTGTTCTAATAATTAAATGATACGTAACCCTCAAAGCAGGTTTTACAATAAGAATTCAAAGCATAAGTCCTGGTCTACTGTTACGTCCCGAGATAGAGTAGAACGGTTAATGGAATTTGGGAAAGGACATCTAGTGTATTTATGTTCAATGGCGGCGCTGGATACGATTATAATATATATTTTCGAATTAGAGCCCGCGACCGAGCGGAAATATGTTTTATTAATATAATAATCGGGATATTGTATTGTAAAGTTACGATTGTTGGTGTAATTAGTTATGAAATTACGATCCAAAGTTATTTAATATGACAGAAAGGAATGATTTCTTGGGTTATTGTAAAATATAACACGAATAAATAGTTACATTAAAATAATAATAATAAAGAAAATAATAATAATAATATAATGATAGTAATGAAATACAACTTAATCAATATAAAAAATATGAAATATATAATAATAATGAGATAAGATGTGAATATGATAATTAAATTCTAAGTTATCTTCGAAATTCATATAAATAATGATATTAAAACGAAGTGAAAATCAATAATATACTATAAGCAAATCACATAATATAATATAAGAAAATCAGTAATATAATATAAGTAAATCGAATAATATAATATAAGAGAATCAACTAATGTAATATAAGAAAATCAGTAATATAATACAAGTAAATCGAATAATATAATATAAGAAAATCAAATAATGTAATATAAGAAAATCAGTAATATAATATAAGTAAACCGAATAGTATAATATAAGAAAATCAAATAATATAATAAAAGAAAATCAGTAATATAATATAAATAAATCGAATAGTATAAGAAAATCAAATAATATAATAAAAGAAAATCAATAATATAATATAAATAAATCGAATAGTATAATATAAGAAAATCAAATAATATTCCAAATAGTATTAGAAATGATGATTACCTTAAATTGTTAGAGGCAAGTTATTAAATGTTAAATTAGAATTCTAGTGATTTCATTTTCCTTTCCTTTACTTTTCCTTTGTAATTATAAGATTCAGCGGTTTGAGATAGTGACTGGACTCTCTGACGATTTGGTAACGACTGTCTTCTTCGGAGGTTCGTTCACCACTGCTTCGTCCGCGCCCAAGCCGTCTAGGGTAGGGCCAGGCGCAAAGGGGAGAAGCAAACAAAACACTCCTCGACTGAGCATTTATTTTGTACTACAATTATTTGTGAGAGAATAGGAAAAGTAAAAGAAAGAGAAAGGAGAAAGATAAAACTAAACCTAATATTTTCGAAGATATCATTAATGCTTAAAAGTAAATCTTATTATTCAAAACGAGAATTCATTTAATTCATTTTCGTCGTCGGTTAAATTTTGCTGCGCAACAAAAGGCTCTCCGAGTTGACCCTTCGTTTGAAAGTTTACGTTAGAAATATTTGAGTGCGCTAAGCCTCCCCTTTTGTGTAAACTAAAGGTCATCGAACGCGTCTCTCTCGTCTCTTCTACAATTGTAACATCGAGAACCGAAGAGGAGACGATTCGAGAAAAGAAAATTAAGTTATAGAATTATATAGAATTATATTTTCAAATTATACATCCAAAAGAAGACAATAATAATGGTAATAAAATAAAATTATGTCTTATCGCGAGACGGAGGAAAATGAATTCTCGCTTTACCATTGATTATCTTAATAATAATAAGAATTATATATATAAAAAAAAAGAGGAACATATATATATAAAATGGTAAGACTATAGAATGATGAAAGTTATATCCTAATATTCAAACTTTAATATTTAAAATTATATATTTTAATATTTAAAATCTCAATATTTAGAATCTTATATCTTAATATTTAAAGTTACGCATGCGTTAACCTAAGTTCGACTGCACTACGTCATTTTGGATGAACGTCCGCAAGTTTTAATTTTCTGCGGACGTTACACTACAATAAGTGATTTAAACCTTAAGCCATAAAAAATGGATGAATCATAGTCGAAAAACAGGAGAATAATCGACTATGATTGGTCAATTTCTTATAGCTTAAGGTTTAAATCACCTATTGTAGACCAGGATTAATGGAAAAGATAGGGAAAGCTGTATTTAGTATATCTATGACTAGTGCAGTGTAGAGGAAAAGAACAAACCTAAAGTTTATTTTTTGTAACTAATATATATATACATTCATTGTACTTAAAACGAAAAAGATATATATTTAAAGTTTTGTGGAAGCAAGATAGAACAATTTAGTGAAATCTAGTGCAGAAACGAAGAGCATTTATGATTGGTTACTTAGCTCGCGCTAGAGACATTATAATAAGAGACTGACTGATCCGAAACTGACGATTCTGATCCGCCAATCAGAGACTCTGATTCGTCATGTTTTGACTAAATCCTACGAGAAAGAAATATACATCATCTCACTCTAACCAATAGCGATACTTTTTTACACTTTGCATGTGCATTGATTTAAGTATATTGTGCATGTGTATTACAAACACGTGAAAAGCGTGATAATATATTAATAAATAATAAAGATATTAAAATTGCAAAATATAATCATAAACTAATTAATTTTGATAAATCAATATAAAAAATGGGTGAATGTTCATTTTTTTATTTAAATTTTATTTTATATTGTTATAAAGTTTGTTTATAATAATAATAAATATGTATAATAATCATGTATAATAATCATGTTGTTGTACCCCGGATGGGCAACGATAATATTAGGGATAGTCGGATTCGTTAAGTCTAAGGAGTTAGGACTCCGAGCAGGATCAAAAGAATGTAGGGATCTTCTTGAATTCACTAACACACTTTCTTTATTTTTAATTGATTTATTTAATAAATGCATAAATTCTTGAGATTAGTATTTCTTATTTTATTACTTTACATACGGTTAAACGTCGGCGGGCGGCTCGGCGCGTATCGCGTTACTCTGGCGGTTGACGACCGAGTATGTCACCTGAGATGTTGATAGTACGGCTCGTGTGAACTTCGCCGCGCTTTCGTAATATCTTGCGCGATGTTTATAATAATGATTCCGAACGACACGTTATTCTTGATTCTCTTGACTCCGCCTTGTGTCACCGGTTATATAATCTGATCGATGCCCGATCAGCATTCCGATTGGTTGCGTCGATCGGTTGCGTGATATTGATTGATCAATATTACGCTCGGTTTGATCATCAAATTTAGGAATTTGCTGATAGGCTTTTCGCAATGTTCTCGCGTGATGCATTTCTGCGGTCTTTCGAAAGACTGGTCGCAATTTCGGCGGTCACACATTTGTGTCGTCTTTCGAAAGACTTTTCGAAATTCATGCGGACTATTTTTGTTGTCATGCGGACTACTTTTATTATTAGTTGTAGATCTGGCTACAACAATGTATAATAATCCTTTTTAAGAAAAGGCATGACATCGATACTTGCATCTCTCGAAATTTCCTCGAAGTTTAGTGTTGATGCTTTTCCGCGATGGGTTCTCTCACTGGCTAACTTTGTGAATAGCTCTATTGATTTCATAGAAGATCATTTTGACAATTATGTATCAAAAAATTAAAAATATTATAATGTAACCGTAAAACGTCTCTATCTCCGCGTCGCTCGGTTTTGCAGGATAGCGTCGATCGGTTTTGTCAGGATTCGGTACGAGAAATAAATTATCGTGTCTTTTGATATTTCTAGGTTTATATTTACAACGCCTGACTAGCTGTCTTTATATTTACAATATTTACAGGTATTTCGCCGTTGGTACGGCGAAAAGACGCGCGGTTTCCACGTATTATACACAATCGTTTTTGCTCGCGGTCGGTTTCGCCGAATTTCGTCGCGTTCTTCGATAGGCGCGACGGTGCGCGGGGATCTCGGCCGGTTTGTTTTGACGGATCAGCTGCGAGTGTCGATATGACGGATCAGCTGTGTGCAAGGTTTATGACGGCTCGAATGCAGGAAGCTCCCTGCTTCTCGCTCGTCAAAGGAATATGTGCACAAGGGCTTTCTTTGTGGAGCCCAGGTTGAGAAGCTCCTCAACCTGTGAGTACTTGTGCGCTGGTGGATATTAGAGGAGCGATCGGCCAGAAGCTCCTGACACGATAGGTAGCACCCTAGATCGCTTTTGCTGGAGAGGATTCGGAATATCGAGAGCAGTGTCGGACTGGTCACTGTCTCGCTGGGAATCGGTCTCGTTTATCTCCCGGACTCGCTTAATATACCCGAGCCGGCCATCGGTCGGGTTTCGTCGGGAACGGGTCGGCCGGACTCGGATCGGGGTAGTTTCCGGGGGATGTCTCGTCGGAATCTCCGCGATAATTCGCCGAACACGCTCGGGAATTCCGCGAGGATGTTCGGTGGCGCGGTCGGTAGCGGGGCCGGCGGTGGTGGCCTTATCGCGTATCTGTTGTCTCACGCGGCGCGCACGTGAAGCCGCGTGATCATCGGTTTTGCCGCGTCCGCTGTTCGACGGGCTTTTCTCGACGGTGGGATCGCGGACGGATCGCCGTGTCGGCGCCCCGACGGTTGATCGGTCGGGGACGCTTATTACTGTTAACAATTGTTCATATAATATTAAGTTGTTAGTAATTGAGGGGGGGGTGAGTCGGGTGTCGTTATAACCGTAGTATAATAGTAACAGTATTAATATTAATTTTTGCTCTTGTGTTGAAAAAGATAAATAGCGAAAAAAAAGATAAATAAATAGTATAAATTAAAAATTGTTAATATTAAAGGAAATATATTAATAAATATGATATATTAATAAATATATTAATAAATTGGTAATATAATTATGTAAAATAAAATTTTATAAATATATACATTTTATTACCTTTAAAATGCTTATGTTTTTAAATTATAATATTACAATTTAAGATTAATATAATTAATGTATTTGAAAATAAATGGGAATAACCACAAGATGGCGAACCAATCAAAAATTGCTTTTTCGTAACGAATCTCTTATTATAGGATGCATTCGTTTATGCAGTGTTTTGTGCATTCATTACTTTCTCATCTACTTATCATGTGATTGAAATTTACCGAACGAATAACTGCGTGAATAACTGCACGGATCATACCTTCCAATAGAAATTGAGCCGATTGTTTGAATGATAGGTAAAGAGAATTTTATACTCGAAAATTTATATTCGAATAATTAAAATGTAATAAAACTTTTTTATTGTATAAAAGATAATATTTTATTGATATTAAATTTAATTGATATAAATAATGGATATTATAAAAAATATTTAATCTATAAATTTTACTTAAAAGTTAGATATTAATTTTTTGTGAATTATATTTTATTATTCTTATTTTTTCTTATTTCTTCTTATTTTTATTATTTTTTTTATTCTTATTTTTTATTCTTACTTTTTCTTATTTTTTTTTATTTCATCTTATTTTTATTTTAATTATATTTTATTATTCTTATTTTACTTGGATTAATTTGTTTCTGACCCTTTTCGCTTCTTATTTTAATAAAATTCATTTTGGTGTTCGTTTACGCAATACTGCAAGCAGAGCATCCAAAGCAGGAGGTCAATCATGTAACTTTACGTGAAATTTTTCATTTTTCACTTTTTACTTTTCATTTTTGGGATCGATCATGTAACTTTTCCTCTAGGGCGGAAACGTGAAAAGTGAAAAGTTTCATGTGAACTTACGATCATGTAGGATTTTGCGGGATCATGTAACCCTCTCAAATGTGAAAATGTGAAATTTTTCACGTGAACTTTTCGCCATGTACCTTGGTGGCGGAAATCTAGGGAATTAAATATGCTTCGGAATGAGAGAAGATTAGAGTTGCGTAAGTGTCGGTCCACAATAAGTATTTAATCTTTAAGCCGTAAGAAATTGACTAATCATAGTCGAGTATTCTTTTCATATTTGATTATAATTGGTCAATTTCTTACTTTTTAAAGCTTAAATCACTTATTGTGGACCGACACTTAGGATTAAGTATACGTAATACATATACAATTGGTTATTAAAAGATGTATATAATACTGTACCAATAAAATAATTTTCATTTTCATTCACTATAAAATCTATGAAACTATGTTTCATGATTTCATTTTCCACGCATCCAAGCTACATACATAATTACTGTACGTGAAAAGTTTCACGTGAAATGTCAAGGGGGTCAATCATGTAACTTTATGAAATTTTTCACTTTTCATTTTTCACTTTTTACTTTTCATTTTTCACACCTTTCACGCAAAATCGTACATGATAAGTTCGTGAAACTTTTCACTTTTCACGTTCCGCCCTAGGGAAAAAGTTACATGATCGACCCCCAGAACTTCCGAGATAGCTGTACAGATGAGATCCCTGCGTAAACGAACGACGAACTGCACTGCAGTTTACTTTCGCAGACGGAATAAACGAACGACATCTGCGATAGTGACTGTATAAACGAATGCACCCATAGGTTGCGTTCCGTTTCACGCATAGCACGCATCATTCGCATAATCAATGCTTAGCGCATTGGCTGCGTTTCATTTCATTATGCGCACGATGTACATTTTGAAACGGAACGATGTTAGAAGTGTGAAATTAAGATGGATTCCACAATAATAAACTGTGCTGTCGGTGTGACAATGTTTTTAATTAATGATGTTAATGAAAGTGACAGTAGTGAATCATCCATTTGGAGTTCTGATGATTATTATAGTGACAAAGAATATGAGAACAATTTGAGCATCAATGATTTAGAAATTTTATATTCGGTTTTAATGGTGAATGAAACTCGTGGAGAAATTTTTAAATAACAATTTTTAAAAAAAAAATAACAGATTTTGTTGAAAGAGTCATCCCTGGATACACAAGGCGCGTATTCAAAGAACATTTTCGGTGAAAATGAATGTTTACATACATATTTTTTATTCAACCTGACTTATGTTTTAAAATATTTATAAATCGTTTACATAGTACTTATTTTCTATATTCAATTTTATTTATCAATTTAAAGCAATGCCAAGAAATTATAGTAGTTTTATATCTTGCAAAATGTTTCCAGAAACATTTGAAGTAGTGTTACAATTAATTGGACCAGAACTAAGAGCCATAAATATATTGCCTGGAAGAAAACCTATTTCTGCCGAAAAGCAACTTCTTATTGCAATTTGGTTCATGTCTACTCCTGATTCTTATAGGTATGATCTCATACATAAAATATTATATTAATTATATTAAAATATTATATTAATATAAATTTAAAGAAAGAAAACAAAAAATTATTAGTAATTAATAATTAATAGTAAATTAAATTAAAACCAATGTTTAATGTTTAAACATACATGATAGAAGATAGAAAAATTATTAATTATTTCATAATAATATTTTATTTATATTATTATCTTCAGGTCTGAAGACAATAATATAATCATCGACGAAATTTGGAATTGGAAAAGCAACTGCATTCAGAGAATTAAGACGAGTAACGTATGCTCTACATTGTATTGCTCCTTAGTTTATTCAGTGGCCCAAAGATGCAGTTGCCACAAAAATAATAAGGGAATTTGAACAAGTTTGTGATTTTCCAAACGTGATAGGTATTATTGATGGAACTCATATTAAAATTCGTGCTCCAAAAGAAGATCCAGACTCGTACATAAATAGGAAAGGTTTTCATTCAATTAATGTACAAGTTGTCTGTGAGTCGCGTGGACTATTCACACATTGTTATACTGGGCATGTAGGATCTGTGCATGATGCAAGAGTTTTTCGGAACTCACTAGTGGCAGATTTTCTTCAATTATCTCCAATATATTTTTTTAATAATTCTCATATTATTAGAGATGCTGCATATGGTATCCATCCACATGTTATGGTACCTTTTAGAGATAATGGTCATCTGATAAATGCGCAAAAAAATTTTAACTATTGTTTGTCATCTGAGAATGGTAATTGAACGGGCAATAGGTCATCTGAAAGTTCGTTTTAGGATTCTCTTAGACTGTTTACCTTTAACAGATGTTAGAAAAATTCCAGAATTTATTTTTATTTTGGCTTGTTGTGTATTACATACATTTGTATTTTGCAAAACGATATAATTGAACTGATGGGTATATATAGAAATGAAGACGAAATACCTGTTTTACATGATAATGCAGTTGAATTAGGAAATGCTAAAAGAAATGTAATTATGAATGCTTTACCAAGGAAAATATAACATTAAAATATATGTAATACTGAACAACATGTGTATATATAAAAATAAAAATATATTTAAGTAATAATTAAGTAAAAAACAAATTAAATGTTTGTTTTTGTTCAGTTATTTTATTCTGAATCCATATATCTTTGGCCATTTTAAAATTATAATTCGCGTATTGAAGTTTTTACTATATAAATATAAAATTATAAATGAACGCCAAGTTTTAACTTAGTAATTAAAACATAAAACTTAAATTCATTTTCAAAATAGTCGTAATATAAAACTAAAAATAATATAAAAACAAAATAACATAAGCTAAATATTATTTTAATGTAAATATTTAAAATATTAAATACATATAGGATGATATCATTGATTTCAAAAATATTTTCTTCGTAAAGGAGTATAACTAAAAATATTATAGTTTTTACTAATTAATTAATATCACTTCTTACATTAATATCACTTATTAGATTAATATCGCTTATTACATTAATATCATTTGTACATATTGTCGATAGATCACAGACTTGTTACAAACTAGCTATCACATAAAAAATAGAATGTAGGGCATACCACCGAAACAATGCCATTACGGAAATTATAGGACTATTTCTTTTTGCTATAGATAAATATAGAGGTGTCAAAATTATTTTTGCTTTTCAATTAAAAGTTTCATAATTTCAATCAATGATTTTTGTATCTCCATTTTCTCTTCATGAATTTTTCTTTGTTTTTCTTTACGCTCGATATACCGCTGTGCTTTTAATTTCTCACATTCTTTCCTCTCTTCTTCTCTTTTGGTCATTGCTGTGTCCTATCTTGTCTTATATCATCAATGAAATTCTTCAGGACAGTCTCAACTCTTCGCTTTTTGCTTGGATCTAAAATAGAAATTAATTATTAAAGCATGCAGACAAAGACAAAGAATGTATAAAGAATTGAAATCTTATTGCTTTATTATTACTAGATGGCAATGAAGGTGATTCTGTCACATTTGTTGGCTTAACTGGACCTTCGCTTGATGCAATCGTAGGTGGCATCACAAAAGTCTTTTTCCCAAAAATTGAGTTCATCACCTTCAAAATTATAATTATGTAAAAGCATTTATTTAAATTATATAAATCAATTATGTAAAAAATTATTTATAAAATTCAAATAGATTACATATAAAATTAACAGTATCAAATTTGTATTTCATTTTCTAATACATTATTTACAGAAATAAGAAACCGATTTACCGAATAAAAGGCCCATGTATTCCGACAATTTTCACTCTTTTTATTTTGTTCGCTTATGTTTTTAAATGTCCTTTTAAGACCAGACATCTTTACAGAGCATTGCAACCCAGTTACAACATATTTTCCGTTGGAATTTTCTCTTATTTTTTCTGCTAATTCAGCCCAAATAGTAGCATTCATTTCTTTTAGATCCCGAATTGAAGTCGGATTCTTTCTCCCGATACAATTCTAATAGTAAATATACTGCAGCATTAGACCATACGTCCTTTTGTATTCGTCGAACAATCATTTTCTTCGGAATCAACATTTTCAGATAATGCTGATGAAGGCTGACTAATTTCTAAAGAACTTGAGAAGTCAATAGAATTATTCTGCTTACTGATTTCTCTGTTTACAAGCGATTGCAGCAACTTTTAATCTGTAACAAGTATTCCTAATATAATTTATATTTACAGCCAATAATTGAATAAATAGAAAAATATAGTCCCTTTAAAAATACTTTTGGAAGTAGTGGAAATATTAATTCAAAAACCGAAAAATAACCCAATTGAGTATTTTCACTACTGTCAAAAAGCTTTTTCCATAAGAAATGATCTACTTGTATTTGTTGTAATCTATATAACCTTCAAATATATTCGACTAAATGTTACTTGTTTGAACTTTATTAATTATTTCCTAAGAGTAAGAAATAATGTGATGACGCTCTTCAATGAAGACTGGGAACTCTAATAATGTCTCTTCCATATCTTCACACTGACACTTTTATGTAAAACTAGAATTCAACACTTTTCACAATGCCATATGCAATTACACAATCGCATAGAACGCATAAGCTGCTACAGCTTGAACTTGAGCTGATGCGTGCATTATGCGCTGCAGGTGGTGGGGATCTAGGGGATTCTAAGCGCTGTTTATGCGCAAATTGAATGAAACGTTTTTTATGTCATTCGTGCGCATAATGCGCGAAACGGAACGCAACCATAGTGTCTCTAGCTCGCGCATGTGCAGTTCAATTTCATATATGCCAACATCAAAGGTGCCGATAGCGAGTTGCGCTACTCTATATACTGTAGTACAGGTCAATAATAAAAAAACAAATCTATTATATTTCAATGCAGAAGCAGTCGAAATAGTTGATTGCCTGGAGTCAATATAACTTTTAATTTTGCTCAATTGATCACTGATATACACGTATTGATATACATTACATATCTGAAAACTTATTGTTATACATTTTATGTTTCTACAAATATTCTATTACACATAACCAAAATTGTTCATCTATAATTATGCAACCGTACAACTTTATTGTTTAGATTTTCTTTAATAACAAGAGTAACAATTGGCACAATTAACGTCGCTGGCCCCATTTTCTTTTTCTCACGCATCACAGCACATCCGCAGAAATATTATTTCGAACAAAGTGTATATATGTGCGCTTGTCCACATTTATTGAATTTTTGCGTAGACAATTTTTTTTTATTACGAAAATACCATATTTAAAATGAATCATCTTATGAAAATCTTAAAAAGCAAAGAAACTCGCGACTATTTTATGAGGTAAGTAATGATTATTCATTAACATTTGTTTATTTATTATTAATATTGTTATTACTTATATGGTATATTGTTATTACTTATATTCTGACAATGCACGTTTTCAATGTTCACACATTAGATACAGATCCCATCTGTAAATAATATTTTTTTTCTAGCACGCACTTTTGGGGACCTGTTGCCAATTGGGCAATACCAATTGCTGCTATTTCTGATATCCAGAGAGATCCCAAGTATATCAGTGGTAAAATGACTTTTGGTTAGTTTAATGATTCTTACTAAACATTCTTATATACTATCTTTTGTTTTAAACAAACTTTAAAGTATTTTTTTAAAATGTTGTTTATGTTATCTCTCTATACCTCTTTTTTGTTATCTTTTCTATAACTTATTAATGATTTTTATTTGTTTATAGCTTTTGAATTTTAGTTTTTGATTATACGATTATATTTATAGTCTGTTTTTTTGAGATTGTTTTAAATGTCTTAAGATGCTAAGATTTAGTATGATTAGTTTATGTTAATATATTTAAGACAGTTTTAAATATAAAATCTAATAATGAAAACTGACCAGATGGTTGATTTGTTGTAACTATTATTACATATGGAACTATTTTTTATTAATTTGCATTTATATTTAGTTTACATTCATTATAAGATTCATAATAATTTAATAAAAAATTAGAAAACTATTAATGATCTATATTTTTATGTATTTAAACTATATTTTATCTGGAATAAATATACAGGATAATGATAATCAAGTCAGGTCAATAAATTGCACGAATTAAGATTATATTCTTATTTTTTATGACATTTGTTTTTTATTATTTCTATAAACAAATAAAAATTTTATAATTAATAAAAAGAAATAAATTATTAAATTATTATCTTTCTTTTATTTATATAAATAAAAAAAGAAATATTTTTATTAGAAGTCTAAATAGTGATTTAGATTGGATCATGATTTGAGAACAACTGATCATTTATATTATAGTTAAGATATAATTCAATATATTCTTAATATTACATAATTATATTGTTTGTTTAATTTTTTAATTTATTTGTTTTGTTCAATGGTACAATAGAAAATAAATGTTTATTATGAATATTTATTTACTTTATATTATTGTAGGATTGATAAAAATTATAAGAATTATAGGAATTTCTATAACTTTATCCTTTATTGGTCTAGTTGAAAAATTTTATGTTAATTTTTCAGCCTTATGTTTATACTCAGCAATGTTCATGAGATTTGCAATCAAGGTGCAGCCACGCAACATGCTTCTATTTGCCTGCCATTTTGTCAATGAAGGTGCACAAATTACACAAGGTTATAGATTTATTAAGCATCATTATTTTAGTAAAAGGGAACAGTGATTCATAAAAGGTACATAACGTTCACTTTGCCAAAGTAATAGAATTTTAATGAAATATTATGTAATAGAATATTAATGAAAGATTATGTTTTATATACATCTATATATATATATATATATATATAGATAGCATAATTTAATACTGGAAGATAATGATTAATTACATATGTTGAGTATTGAAAACATCGTATATAATGCTTTTAATATTCAAAATAAATAATTTTTAGTATTATATTGGCATTAGATTGAATTTGTATAATAAATATTAAACCATATAAATATAAAAATTGTTTTTTGATGATTAATAAATATCAATACATTATTAGTTTTCTCTCGATAAATATTTATTTTAAAGTTTCCACTTTAATTCGATAAAAATATTCAATTCCATTTTATGGAAAAACGAAATAGACAATAGATGACTTCCATCGGCAGACTAAGTCTTCATATCGAATAATTTTCATTTTTTTCTGAATTTCAAGACTGCTTATCGCGAATTACGTGTCATCGTTAAATCAACGATCTTGCAACGTGCCTACTCAAAGCTAAATCTAAATTCACCCCTTTCCTACTAAATCGAAAATCAAATTTGAAATCGATTAATCCCCTATTATTGAAAATTATTTTATTATGAAAAATATTACCTCAGCCAGGAATCGAACCTGGATCGCTTAACGTGCGAATGCCTTATTCATTCGAGCACGTAATATTTATCGTAATAACCGGATAAATAATTTTGAAAAAACGCTAGATGCCGCATGAAGAATAACAATAATTACAGCCAATATATGTTTCAAACAAATAGACAATAGATGGCTTCCATCGGCAGACTAGGTTTTCATGTCGAATAATTTTTATTTTTTTCTTAATTTCAAGACAATGCTTATCGCGAATTACGTCATTAAATCAATAATCTTGCAACGTAGCCTACTCAAAGCTAAATCTAAATTCATCCCTTCACTATAAATCGAAAATCAAATTTGAAATCGATTAATCCCCCACTGTTGAAAATCAGGAGACCTCTAAAAAGAACATGAATAAGTGAATCTATATGTGAATATATATATATATATATATATGAATATATATATATGATCAATATGATCATAATATATATATATATATGAATATATACTCATATTCATATAAATATATATGAATATATATATTTGTATATAAATATATAAAATTATATATATAAAATTATCATATTAAATAATAAATCTTGTCTTTATTTATGACATTCAAATAATTTTATCATTAGTTTTACATTCTTATTTTCCTTATTTGGTTTGAGCAGCACCAACTATTTTTACATAAAACTTTTTTTATTTAAATAAAATTTTATTATTTATTTTGTACTGTTACTTCTTAATTCTTTGTGATAAAAACGTAAGTTGAGTAAAGCAATTTTGTAATATAATAATATTTTAAAGCTAAATAATTACTACTTGAGTTAGAAAAAGAAGTCTTAAATGGACAGAAAGATGTACATATAATTTGATTATTATTTTTAAATTAAAGATATTACTTGGGTTTTATTTTTTTTTTAAATAGTGGTTATCAAATCTTTTATACAATCGAAATACATAATTTGATTAAAGGCCATATCAGACTAGCGGTTGCTCGGCTAAGGTTATCGGTTGACGATTCTACTATTATCAATCACATTGATAATCAGGATCTGCTACATTGTGATTGGCTGAAATAGAATCGTCAACCGGCAGCCGCTCAATCGCTAGTCTGATATGGCCTTGTAGTGGATTTGTAGCTCTTTGAGTATATAGACATGAAGGGGCAATATTGGCACCGAAAGTGTGTCCAAAGTATGTGCGAGAGAGAAAGATATACGAGTAATACGGGTGACACTCGTTTGACCACGTCCCGATTGATCACTAATCACTTACAGGGACCGGTGTCTTTTCCAAGCGCTGTTCAAGCGCTATGATTGGCTAGTGATCAATCGGGATGTGGTCAAACGGGTGTCATCCGAGTAATACTAGTCCTTTCTGCGCATGCATCGAAATTGACAGATACTATAGGCAATATATAGTGTGATGTGAAGAACAATAGGTGACAAGAACTGTCATAAATGATATTATATAGGGATATAATAGTGAAATGTTAAATAAGTATTAACATATACCATTATAACACAAGAAAATAATTTTTATTGATAATTTTAATTTTAATAATTTTTATTGTTTAAAATGAATCAATTTTGTAAACTTAATATAATTTTTGTGTATTGAATTGGTAGCGCACTTTGCCTCATGGAATAAATTAACATAAATTACAATTATATATGCTTTTAATAAGTTTCGTTTTATGATTGTCAAACACATCTTGCTACAAAATGTGTTCTGTCATTGCGCTGTCATTAAACATTGAATGACAAACCTCGTTAAACACTTTCATAGTCACAATTGGCTTAATATTTTTTCTAGTGCAAATTATATTATATTGTTATTTATATTATATTATATAATTATTATTATTATTATACAATTATATTATATAATTTGATCGAATAATCTGCTTCGAGAGGGAGCGTCCCGTTTGACTACGTTGCGATTGACCACAGCCATTCACAACGGCCGGTGCCTAGAAGTTTTCTTCTGTTCAAACGCTATGAGTAGTCTATTGCAACATGAGCCCACCCGTTTGAATCTTATAGTGTCAGTGTGTGTATGACCATTAATTTCTGTAAAAATGCTAGTATCTTGTTGCATCAAAAAATGTTGTAATAAAAAAAAGATGGTATTAGTCTATTTAAGTAATTTTTACATTTATAATAAACATATATATGTTTTATGAAACATAAATAGTAGTTAATGCAATTTTAGATTATGATGGAAACGAAATTTTTAATATTTTAGATTTTCACTTAAAAGAGAAGACTATTTGAAAAAAATGGCTTCAAAATATTGAAATTTTTCCTTTTAATAAAAGACAGCCTTACGCAGATTCTAAAAAGAGATATATATAATAAAGTTGTAACTAGAGTAACAAGAAAATTTGTATTAAATACAAATGTATTTCTAGTATTAGCAATGAATATCGGAACGCAGCCAAAGACAAAACGAACAATGTTGATGTCTATGGATATAGTGGAACGTCATCCTGAAGAAATTAAATTCATAAAGGCTGCGTTCCAATATTCACTGCCAGTACTGAAAATATATAGTTTAGGTCACGTATATTATAGAGTTTCGATACTGACAGTGAATATCGGAACGCAGCCGAATTGTTCGGTTGGGCGTGTTTCTCTGACACTGATTAAGACTATTTCATCTAAGGTAAGAAGAATCAAAAATCAATTCTTTCTTTTACAAATGTATAATTATGTTAAAACCTATATGTAATAAAACAATTCTAGTCTATAGAAAAACATTATAACAAATTTTTTTTACGAACTCTAGTTACGAACACGAGAAAAACGAAACACAGTGAAAGAAGAAAGGCTAAAATACACACTGAATTATATTAAAAGCCTTTAATGGCAACTATGATCGGAATTGACCGAAAAAAATAGACAGTGTTTATATATACATTTTTCGGGAGCAGCTATTAAATTCTCCAAACAATAATGATCATTGTCTGCTGGTTATATTGCCTATTAGGCATTGTAGTTGGTCAGTATGAATGGCAAACTCGTGATTCTTTTGATGAAATCCGCATGCGGATGGATAAAGTGAACGAAGATAATTGTCCAATACAGCATCTTGGCGATCTATATTTGCCAGATGATACAATATCGCATTTACCTGATATAAAAGACATCAATATCAATCCAGTATTTCCAAATCGTACAGCTTTGCTACATCTTCACAACATGGCACTCAGCAGGAGTTTTTTTTGGAGTTATATTTTGCAGTCACGCTTTATTCGACCGGCAATCAATGATACTTATGATCCAGGCATGATGTATTACTTCCTCTCTACAGTTGCAGACGTTTCTGCCAATCCATATATCAATGCCTCAGCTATCTATTTCTCATCCAATATGTCTTATTCACCATCCTACAGAGGTTTCTTCAATAAAACTTTTCCTAGATTTGCACCACGGACTTTTAGAGCAGATGACTTCAATGATCCTATACATCTGGAGAGAATATCCACAAGAAATACCTTCACTATACAAGATTTAGGAGCGTTTCCTGTTACTAGACTTAGTGATGATTATACTACTGATTTTTATCGTATAAATGAATGGTATGTGAAAATAATAGAAATTATTGCATCCAAAAGCTTTAATAGAAATAATTGCACATATGTCTATATATAAACATACATATATGTATAAACATATGCATCCATATACAAATGTGTGTGTGTGTGTGTGTGTGTGTGTGTGTGTGTGTGTGTGTGTAGCTTATAAATTTTTGTCTAAAATTTTTTTCTATGGTTAATATTAAAAGTATTTCTGTTTATTTATTTTTTGCAATAAATTTATTTTGTGAAATTGTAGGTACAAGAGATGGTTACCAGATAATGTAGAGAAAAGACATGACACTAAAACAACATATCAAGTTGAAATTCGTTATGCCAACAATACCAATGAAACATATACTTTTCATGGTCCACCTGGTAAAAATAAAAGAATTATAAAAGCTACTCTGAAATATCAAACTTATGTTTTTATTATGGCTTTTATTTCTCATTATGATTTTATGCAGGTGCTGATGAATATCCTGGACCAGTGAAATGGACTAGACCATATTTTGATTGTGGTCGATCAAATCGGTGGCTTGTAGCTGCAATATCACCTGTAGCGGATATTTATCCACGGCACACTGGTTTCAGGCATATTGAATATCCAACATATACTGCTGTTTCAGTGATGGAAATGGACTTTGACAGAATAGATATAAATCAATGCCCCAAAGGGCGTGGGAATGATGGTCCCAATAAATTTGCTAATACTGCAAGATGCAAGACTGATACTACAGAGGTATATATTTAAATGCTGTAATATAAATAAATCGAGCTATATTTGTTAGTTAATAATTGATTTGTACATTCTTTGCAGTGCGAACCAATACATGGTTGGGGTTTCAGAAGAGGCGGGTATCAATGTAGATGTAAACCGGGTTATAGATTACCGACTGTTGTACGACGACCTTATCTCGGTGAAATACTAGAGAGAGCTACTCAAGAACAATATTATAATGGTTTTGATTGCCAACGAATTGGCTGTATGCAATTTTTTTCCTTCTTTATTTGCAATCACGGTATTTAATATTAAAAAAAAAATCGCATTCTGTAGGGATTCATAAAATGCCAGTACAATGGGAGAAAGCAAAACCATATATCAGAAAAAAATATCTCGAGCAGTATCATCATTATAAGAATTATTCGACTGGTCCAGATGCGCTTCATGATATAAGGATGAACATAGACCAAGCTCTCAAATTTGTTTTGGGTATGAATTCGCACACTTGCAAAAAGTATGTCTTTTTATCACCTTGTACATTCCCTATTATTGAGATATTTCAATTTCAGTATTTTCAAATTGTGTTTTTAGTTATACATCAGAAGAATTAATGTTACGCGGAGACATTAGCTTTGGCGCAGAAGAATTCTTCGAAAACGAAGCGAAAATGGCAACCAGATTGGCAAATTTTATCAGCGCGTTCCTGCAAGTATCAGATCCTTTAGAAGTTTACTCGGGTAAAAGAGTAGCCGACAGACCACTCACAGAAGACCAAATGATGGGAGAAACACTGGCTCTAGTACTTGGTGATACAAAAATATGGTCAGCTGGCACATTTTGGGATCGTAATAAATTTACTAACAGAACATTCTTTGCCCCGTTCGCTTACAAAAAACAATTAAATACGCGCAAATTTAAACTTGATGATTTGGCTAGACTAAGTGACACAGGTAAAATGAAATTATTCATATAATAAACAAATTAACTCAGAATTGGAATATATTTTTATTCAAATTTTTTAAATTTAAATTTGAGAATATGTTCCAAAATATATTCTAATATTTTATTTTTTATTTAAAATTCTAATATTTTATTCTATAAAAATATACATAAATGTTTTTTAACACTTACATTTCTAAACACTACATTTTTTTTAAATATTTTTAGATTTTTTTATTATGTTTTACTTTAATATAATCTTTATGATTGTAGATGAAGTATACACAAAAAAAAGTTACTTTAAAGCTTTAAAACAACGTTGGGCGACGAATTTTGATCAATTGGAAAAGTACTATATGAAGATAAAAATTCGATTTAATGAAACTGGAGAATATTTAAAAAAGTTCGAACATTATCCAAATTATTACAGGTAAAAAGTGCGCAAATTGTTAGTACAAAATTCACATGATGACAATTGTATTTTATCAATATGTTCCAAAGTAGTGATCAAATATAAAGCAATAAAATATAAAAGGATTATATAGACTTGAGTGAAGAGGGAAAGAGGGAGGGAAAAGGAAAAAAAAATCGAATCTTTAAAATACGATTTATTCTAATGTATGGAAACATGATAAATTGATTATTGTATGTAGGGCAGCAAACCTGGACCATGGACATTGGACAACTCCATATTTCGATTGTAAGGGTGAGATACAAAAATGGTTAATTACCTATGCATCCCCATTTTTCGGCTGGGATAGCTTAAAAGAGAAACTAGAATTTAAGTAAGTATTCTCATTAATGCGCGATTATGGATGCGATCAATTAAATCGTACTGAATGCTTCGATCGCTTTTGTTCTAACGTTTTTATTTCAATCCGTTTTGACTGATCAATGAATACTATCAAAGTAGCAAACGCTAATCTTGGATCAAAGTGACACTAAACAGTTCGAAACCGTTGATCGACAAATGTATGCAATATGACGGAATTCAAGACCTTTAAAAAGTCGCATAGTAAATTATAGGCAAATAATAAATATTAACTTGATAAAGATATACTTTAAAAAATTGAAAAAATTAACATAAATTAACATAAATGACTAATTGGAAATGTTTTACAGCAATTTGAAACATTCAAAATAAATAGAAAATGGATATAAATAAAAGAAAAAAGATAATTATATTAACATGTATTAATAAATTTTTAAATTATTTTTTAAGTTATTTTTATTAAATTATTCTTAATATTACTCATTTATTTTACTAATTTATTTTTTTATGTTTTAAGGCTCGATTCTCTCGCGGCGCGATATGAGTTGTGTGACATCAGAGGCGAGAAATGACGTAAAAAGTTTCTTGCGTTGTATAGCTTTATCTTGTATTTTTCCCTTAAAAACATGATATTTTCTTAAAACTTGTAAAAAATATCAGAAAGTAAGATATCTGTTCAATAAATCACGTAAAAGTGTAAAATAATTCTTGAAATAATAGTCACTGCTCAGCTATCAGAAACAATTAGATCTAGTGATTTGATAATTTCTGATAGCTAAGCAGTGTACCATTATTTCAAGATTTATTTTATACGTGATTTATTGAACAAATATCTTACTTTCTGGTATTTTTTACAAGAATACGAAATCATACGATTAGTCTCGAACCGCCGCTTTCCTGTAAGCCTCCGTATTCATTGCATTAGCTCAAACTGAGGCGGTATAGAGCATAATGGAAGTAATCACAGATGACAAAAGTCGCTTGTGACTTTGCCTTTGGGCTACCTATATTCGGCACGATACGAGGTTGCGGTCACATTAATCGCTTTGTCCTCACGATGTTGTAAACGTAAAAACGCTGAAGTAAACGTAAAAACTCTGATCGATCATGATTTTTAAGAATTTTTAGGATGATTGCGATTGAATTTCGCCATCATTAATCGTTAAGGTTTCCTTCTGTTTTCTACTCTATCTGTACCATCTCCAATTTATCCGCAAGTTGCAGGTCAGTTGACGTCAACTAATGCCCAATAGCGATTATAGCCGTTAGCGATTTGCATCACTTTCTCCAGACGTTTCGCTACCACGGCGATCGTAATATCATTAGCAAAGCCAACCGCCATTATACTTTCCGGTAAATAGAGTTTTGATACACCATCGTACATAATGTTCTATAATAATAGGCCTAGCATTGAATCCTGTGGCACTCCACAGGTTATCTCATAGCTCTTCATGCCATTATTCGTACAATACATCAATACTTTGTTTTTGAAGTAATCAGAGATGATTCCCCTGACGTACAATGATATGTCGAAGCATTCCAACGCCTCAAATATGTATCTCGCCGAGTTGAAAGCATTTTTTACGTCCAAAGTCATCACAGCGCAGTACTTTTTGGCTTTTCTCTCTCATTATTTGCCTTCAAATGCCTTACAAGTTGTGTCGATGACAAGAATTATCTGCATCTGGATCTCTTTATTGAGGCATTTATGTTTGCGGGAGGGCGTTTATCCTAGACAATAAAGAGGCAATGTCTGACTCTGTCTAAGAATAGTAGACCACAAGTAATCGCGTCATCCTATCGACTGATCTTGCTGGACACGGCTGGGAAGCTTCTCGAGAGCATCATCAGCAACAGACTGCAAGAGTGCATTAGTGGAAGGGGTGACCTGGCTAAAAATTAGTTTGGCTTTCGAAAGGCCCGCTCAACGATGAACACCGTTGTCCCTGATTTCTACCTGTACTTTGTTAGTCAGCATTCTTATTTTAGCCATTTGTCTCAAGATATTTTCCACAGATGACTTTAATTTTGATATTAGTTCAGATACATGTGCGATTCAATTGCAATAGTAGATTCAATGTAGATCACAATGTTTCTCCGGACTTTGAAAATATTTGATCCAAGCTCTTCTAGTGATGTCTCAGCTTTTATTCTCCTTAGGATATCTACATAAGACTGCTTAGCTTTAATAATTAAGGCGATTTGAGACGCGATTTCCTTCGCTTCATTTACTTTTCCATCACCTGCCCTTTCTACTGCTCCTGCGGCCTTTTTGATATCGCGGGCTCTTGAGGCGTTACTGACAAGGATGGAGATTCTGTCCTTACCTTGGGCTCTTTCTCTTTTCTTTTTTAGTACTAGATGGTGGAATCCGAATTTTCTTCTTCGGAGTAAGAGTATTCTTCATTTCCGAGTCTACTCTCAGCCTTAGTTTTGAGTTTCGCAGATACCTGCGGTATCTTCCTTGAAAAACACTTTATAACAGATGCTAATAGCACTTACGAGCCGCTTAATCTCGCTGTGTACGTTGCTATGAGGTTTAATTCCAGGAGCTCAGATATCTTCTTTCTAAGCTTTTCTAGCGTTTGCTGTCTCTTGTGTGTTATAATATTAGCTGTTGCAGCGACTAAACTCGCTATCACCGGTACCGCACAGCAATCGTCAGATAACAACGCCCTAGAACCTGCTTACTCACTTCTTAATAAACGCTCATAAAATAATGAGGATTCGACTTCCTGCACCATAAAATTTTTCCTCGCTAGGCTACTCTCCATGTTTGGTTTATAGTCGGAGTATCCTACTGTCCGCTGCAGACGGTTGCTTATTCCTTGAATTCCTAACTTATTTCACAGCAATCTCTTATCGCAACGAATCGAGATTTCCCCCATCCGCACTCGGTAGCCAGGAAAAATGCGTGCATGCGTGCGTATTAATATTTGTACACAGGGTGTCCTGTAACATGTGTAAAGTTGCACAACTAAGAGCGCGCGAAAAAAAGCACTCGCCCACCTGATCCGTAGGACGGGATAGGAAGCGTGAGCAGTGGCTTTTATCCTTTCCCTCGCCGCGCGCACTCCATCGCCAAGCGCCGGATGGCCATTGTCGTTATACTGGGCCGCTCTATGGGCCGTCAGGCGGGCGAGCGCTTTCTCTCCGCGCGCTTTTATTTGTGCAACATTTAATATTTAATATTTAATAACTCGAAAATTATTGCGAATATCGCAAAATGATATAAGACATTTTCATTTATCTCGCTCCAGTCTATCTTCTCACGAGCGATGTTATACATGCTACAGGACACCCTGTATATGTGTAGATGCTATAGAAATTTAATATAAAAACCATGTTGTTGTAATATAAAAGTCAGCTTTGAATCAGCTTTGTAATAAAAGAAAAACAACGAAGATCCATATTTAATAGTAAAATATTTACAGAGGTGTTGTAGCAGTTACCATGAATATGCTTCAAGTAGATATAAATCAATGTGATGATAAATTTTACCGACCAAATGCATTTAAAGATACACACAAATGCGATAGAAAGACATCATACGTAAGTTAATATTTTATGTATTTGAATAATGATATATAGAAATATTTACGTAATGCAAATCCAAAATATCTTAAAAATTAATAATACTCATTATGTATATCAAAATGATTTTTATCAAACTAATGTAATTTTATTTATGAATATTTATAAATAAATTTTAAACATTTAATTTTTGCAGTGTGTGCCTATTCTTGGAAGAGGATTTGAGACAGGTGGATATAAATGTGAATGTAAGCAAGGCTTTGAGTATCCATTTGAGGATTTAATTACATATTATGATGGACAATTAGTGGAAGCTGAATTTAATAATATCGTTAATGACAACAATACCAGGTATTTATTTTTTATAATGGCAACCTGCCATTATCTAAAGATTATATACTTTTCTTAAAAGTATTAATTACTAATGTAATACATACATATATGTGCTTGCGCGCATATAGAGAGAGAGAGAGAGAGAGAGAGAGAGAGAGAGAGAGAGAGAGAGAGAGAGAGAAGGAATGAGAAAAGAAAAGAGAAAGGAAGGAGGGAGAGAGAGAGAGAGGAAGAGGGAAACGAGTGAGTGAAAAGGGTAATAAGGAGAGAGAAGGAGGGGTGTTATCATAAAGCGTACCATTAATGTGCATTAAATATACACGGCGTCTGAAAAAGATTGAGACCCCTGAATATTTCGAGGAAATGTAAGTTTTGCAGAAAAATGATTCAAGTAAAAGTTACAGGATTTAAAAAAAATTTATTTACTGATCAGTTGACCTTGGGTAGCTTGCCAGGGACAGATAGAGGTCAACTTTATTTATTTAAATGGAAATCTCCATTTTTAATTATGTATTCTTGTAGCTGACCTGGAGAGCTCTGCAAAACATTATAAATTTTTTAATATTGTTTGAGTTATGAGGTTTGAATATGACATGAAATTTGACATAAAGTATGATTTATCTCGTAAATTATTCATTTTTTGACAATTATATCTTTTTATTTTTTATTAATACTTTTTACTAATACTTTTATGTACAGAATAATGAGATGGATCAATAGATGTAAAGCAAATACATTTTATTAGTAAATTATTTTTCAAAAAAGATAGTCATTGCATATTGTCACCATTTTTTTTTAACAGCAATTATACATTTTCTTTATTAATTTATTCTCTTCTAAATGGCTCGTCCATCTAAGGTCAAACTAATAAAATTAGTAAATAGATTTTTTAAATCCTAACTTTTGCTCGAAACACTTTACTTATAAAAACTTATAAAACTTATATTTTTCGAGATATTTAGGATACAAATATTTATAAATATATTTTATATTTTAGACAAATTTAAATTATTATGTAATATATTTTATTATTATATACTATATAATATAGTTTATTTTTTTATATAGTATATTATATATTTAATTATATATGATAAATCATACACATAATACACATTTTTTAAATATTTATTAGATTTTAAATTTTTATTTATTTATATTTATATACAAATCACTTTATTTTTAATTAATAATTATTATAATTTATTGATTTCATAAGGATATACATAATAATATATATATATATATATATATATAAAATGATATATATATTATACATATTATGTTTTTATTCTAGATACGATATGTTCAAATGTCGATTGGCTGGTGCATCGTCAATTCAAGTCAGTTGGATATTATTGTTATCAATTCTGATAATATTTTTCCCAACTCAAAAAAGAATATGAAATATTTTTAATAAGATAAAATATTTATTACTGCTATTTCAGCAACTATATTACTGAAGCCGTCCATAATAAGTTAAATTAGTAATTATTAAAGAGATATAAGATTATGTAAGTAAATTATGAATTATCAAATAAGATTTTCGATTCGTAACGATAAAAGCAATAATAATTTGGTATATTTTTCTATTTGTATTTTTTTTTAATTTGAGAATTTATACAAAAATTTTGAAGTTTTATAATAATACAATCTTAAATGTGAGAATGTATTTATCTTGTTATTTATATTCAATTTTAATTGCAATTAATTATATTAGAAAATCTAATTGTTATATAACTAAACAGTAATCCGTCCAAAACTATAATAATTTATTTTTCAATTTCCATTACTTAAGTTTTTTCCTCCAAAAACATAATAATAACATAATGTTCGTTAATGTTCGTTTCCATCATTTAAACGTTTTATATATTTTAATAATATAATAATATAATAATTATATATACACACACACATATATATATATATATATATATATATATATATATATAAAGTTTATTATAAAGTAACCTATGATAGAAATAGAAATAGAAAACTCAAGTAACCAAATTTATCAAAAATAGCTTTTATAAAGTATGTATAACAAATTTTATTGGCAAGATATCAGCAATATAACAATAAGAAATAAAATATGTTAACAAAATATAATGACAGATTATAATCTGTTGTCAAATTATATTGATAAAAGCTCTACTGCCAGAATAAAATGTAGACAAAGTTAATACAGTCTGCGATGATCTGCTTGAAAATTTCTCTACTGTTAATATTACGCTTATTATATAAGATATTTTAATACTGTAATTAATATCTTTTTATAATATATACATATATACATAATTATAGAAAAAATAATTTCTACTTTATATAAATACAAATAGGAATAAATACAAATGTTATATATATATATATATATATATATATATATATATAAAATGGGGTATGTGTGTGTGTGTGTGTGTGGGGGGGGGGGTAGGTGGGTGGGGGGGGAAGTGAGTGGGTGGGTGTGAGTGGGTGGGTGTGGGTGGGTGGGTGTGGGTGGGTGTGGGTACGTGCGTGCGTGCGTGCGTGCGTGCGTGCGTGCGTGCGTGCGTGCGTGCGTGCGTGCGTGCGTGTGTGTGTTTCATTTTAAGTGATATGGTCGATTATCTCGCGAATCGATGATTTTTGAAAAATTTTTCGAACGAAAGTTGCATGGCTTGAAGGGAGAATTATGAACTTAACCTTGAGTGACCTTGTCAAAATCAGGTCAAGGTCATTAATGTTTTTTTAATGAAAACCCCTATTTTTTATTACATATTCTTGTAGCTTATCTCGAGAGCTTTCAACAATAATGGATGAGTTTTCCCGAGTTTTTCGGGCAGGATAAATGTATTTCTTATAATATTTTTTGAAACGGTGGTTACGCTTTTAAACTTCACATAATTATTTTCCAATTTATTGAATCAACCATTAATTTCTTATAAACAAAGTCTTTATTTTAAAAAAACGAACAATATAAAACGTTTTCGATTCACAGAGTCTTCTTTAGTATATGTAATTAAGCGTCGTATAAACAAAAGAAATAATGAATGCTTCTAAATATGAGAATGTATTAAACGAATCCCCTAACAGAAACACATAAATGACATATCTTAACAGATTAAAATTTTGACATATAATAAAAATTAAATTTGGTCAATATATAAGTAAAAATTCTAAAAGCGTAAATCATACTGTCAACAATTTGTATAGTTATACTTTATTTTTATGATATTAAATACAACATATTTTTATCCAAATTGCATTAAACAATCTTATTTCGTTTTTGATACTTGTAAACAGCACGTTACATAAAAGCTTAAGCTCTGATTCAAGGAGGAGGTCTGGTGAAGATCCCAGATAGTCAAGTATGATATAGCACAGGGATCGGCAAAACGCTGAAATTGGGCACGGGCGCCCGCAAGCGCCTGCGAGTGCCCGCCTGTTGTGCACATCTCAGGAGTGTATCTAATATTTTTAATACCTTGGGATAAAGTTCCGCATTTCACATTTACAAAAATAGTGTTGCGTGTATATATAAACGATAGTGTAGTCTTAAACTACTAGTATTTGAATCTTTGTAACATCATAAAATTTTTTTATAACAGTTTAGCTAAATCGTTTAAAGATGAAATATACAGAAATATATTGTAATATAGAGGACTTAAAATGCATAAATTCTTATGAATTCAACTTATCTAATTAATTTTTTTATTAGTCAAATAAAGAAATATGCTCTAGCATGTTTTGATTGTCCTAATAATAATAATAAGCATTCATTATAGGAAAATTTTAATTAAAATACTTATCTCTATTTTTAAATATTGTAAGTTATCAAAATTTGTGCTAAATTAAAAATTGTATAATTAATACATTTAAATATGTTTAACGAAAATTTAAATATAACAAAGAAATAAAACAATAATCTAAACAATAACAATGTATTAAAATATAAACTTACAATACAATCATAAAATTATGAATACATATATCACGTTTAACAGAACTTAGCGCTTTAAAATTATATTTTTAAATCCAGAAGAATAGTCCTTTTTCTGCGAAGAAAACTTCCAACAATTTCAAAATAAACATCTGCTAAACATTAATCTGCTAAATGCTCAAAATAAAAAAAAAAGTAACTAAGCAAGAATATAATCAAATTGTCTCTTGTCTAGAACAGTCAGACACATTTGCGATCTTATAATTTAACGTTTGTAATGGATAATCAAAGTAAGAAAAGTACCTTAAATTCAAGTTCGGACAGTTTTTCATGAGAAGAGAAGTGGTTCATAATCAAGTATAATAATCAAGCGCAATGTTTGATCTGTGGAACCATTATAAATTCAAAGAAATATAATATCGAAAGACATTATAACACAAAACATGGAGCCACTTATGACAAGATAGAAGGTTCGGAGCGAATTCAACTTTTGCACGATTTAAAATCAGCTGTTTTCAACAATAAAGTAATTTTCATAATATACATAGTATTATAATATAAAATATGCGTTTTTTACTGTAATCAGTTTTAATTTAATTCATTATATTTAATTATGCCCGGTAAAAAATTTTTCGTAAAAAAATATATGCATATAAACATGTATAAATTATATATATATATATATATATAAAATTATACACGAGATATATATATATATCCATATATATCCATATATGTTCATATTAGTTTCCTTCCTTTGTAAAATTTTTGTTTGACATAAAAAAAATAATAATCAGAAGACATAAAAAATTTGTCGCCTGCCCGGAAAGCGGGAGTGCCAGATTTGATTCCTAGTATGAGATAATATTTTTCATTGTACACATTTCATGTGAAGAAAATATCGAGAATATCGAGGAAATATCGAGAATTCTATTAATTGGGAGATATTTCGCGAGTGTTCGCAATTTAGCAAAAGGAGTATGTTTAATCGAAATTTAAATATTATAATTTAGAATCATATATAAACACTAAGATCTAGCTTTGCCGCGTAAGGCCTGTTTTCTCAATAGTTTACATAAAAAAATAATTAAAAGAATGAATAATTTGCATTGTTTTTTTTTACAACGAGTGAAATTTGAAGAAATGAGAAAACATCGCCCATATATAATCATGTTTATGTTAATATATTTATGATTGAAAGAATATATATTGTTATGACCGAGCGGTGTTCCGCTCGACGCTACCCTCATACATTTCTAACTTGAAGATCATTCCTTGCCGACGCGGTCATCAAGCGGTCGTCAAGCAGTTGTCAAGTGGTTGTTTTGGTGGAGAGAGTCGTCGGCGCGGCGCGCGAGTTTGAACTGTGTCGCGGCAAATTATTATTAAAACTGTGAAAAGCTCTTGTTATCGCTCCTGTGCTTAGTGTTTAATAAAGTGTGTTTCCTTTTTAACCGTCTCTTCCTTTCCTTGCGAGAGTGACGCGAGTGAACCCGCCGCGAGTGCGACATTTTGATTACATATGGGCAATTTTTTATTTCTTCAAACTTAATTTTTTGTAAAAAATATATTTATGTACGTTATGTACATTATGTACATTTACGTATATATATATATATATATATACATGTTTTTACATAAAAAACTTTTTATCAGGTACATTACATTTAATAAAGGTATTATTCTATAATACAGGAAGAAGAATCGGAATTAAGTAAGCCTGCATTGTATGCCAATTACAAAATTGCTCATCTTATTGCACGTGAATCACGTCCATTTAACATTGGTCCATTTGTCAAACAATGTTTAGAAATTGAGAATGCAGAAACAATATATCCTAATGATATCAATAAATTTAAATCAATTAGTTTCTCTTCTCGAACTGTAGTACGTCGCATTGAAAAATTAGCTGAAGATCTCGAGCGACAATTGATACTAAAAGCAAACAATTTTATTGCTTTTTCATTAGTTCTCAACGAAAGTACTGATATCATTGATACTGCACAATTGGCAATTTTTATTCGTGATGTAAATAGCAACCTCTCTGTTACTGAGGAACTTTTAAATATAATACCTTTGAAAGGTACTACGATTAGAGAAGATATATTGTTTAACGTTGAAGAAATAATAGAAAACATAAATCTATCTTGGGATAAATTAACTTCAGTTGCTACTGGTGCTGCAGCAATGATTGGACACAATATGGGCTTCATAGGACGTTTAAAGTCTAAACTAGCATAATAAGACAAGAAATACATTCGATCCATTGTATCATCCATCAAGAGGCATTATGTGCAAAATCTTTAAAGTATGACAAAGTAATGAAAATTGTAATCAAAGTTGTAAATTTTATTAGAACTATTGGATTGAATCATCGTCAATTTCGCGAATTTTTCTTCTTTAGAGTCAGATTATACCGATATTTCTTATTTTTGCGAAACACGATGGCTTAGTCGAGGTAAAACTCTTCAGCGTTTCTTTCATTTACGCGAAGAAATAATTATATTTTTAGAAAAGAAAGACAAGTCTGTGCTTGAACTATCACAGCCTTCCTGGATTGCCAATCTCGCCTTTCTTGCGATATCACTAATTATTTAAATACATTAAATTACTCTTTACAAGGCAAAGATAAATTAATTATTCATATGTTTGATCAAATTAGAAATGAAACTTAATTTATGAATCAATCAATGTCAATCTCGACAGTTGTTGCCATGCACATTCAAGATAAGCAATATGAAGAATATATAAATTCACTTCAATTATTGCATAATGAATTTGATTGTCGGATTAGGGAAATGCATGTTTTAGAAGAAGACTTATTTTTATGACACCTTTTACTATCGATATTAATATTGTTCCCGCAGATATACAATTAGAATTAATAGATTTAAAATGTGACACTGCTCTTAAAAATCGTTTTTATACAATGACTGACATCGTACAATTTTATTCATATATTAGGTGTACAAAAAAGTTCTGAGCTTTAGATTTCATACAACCGAAATAACAATTTAAATTTTATATATCTTCCCGCCCTTTTGTGGTTTTAAAGTGTTGACATTTGGCCTTCTAAAATGCCATACGGTTTGGCGTTTGATGCACATAACCTCAAAAATCAGTAGTGTTCACGATGGCAATAACAACATATTCGATTTTCCATCCACTTCGCGTTTCATCTGAAGAAAAATGCTGCTGAAGCCACTGCAATGATTTGTGCTGCATATGGAGAGAACGCTGTAAGTCATACTATATGTAAAAGATATCAAAAATTTCGCAAGGAGATTTCTGTCTTGAAGATGAACCGCGTGCTGGACGCCTTCAAAAGATTGAAATGGACGAATTGCAAGCACTGCTGGATAAACTCTGTGCAACTGAAAAGGAGCTTGCAGAACAGCTTGGCGTTACGCAGTAAACCATTTCCGTACGTTTACATACGATGGGAAAGGTTCAAAAGGAAGGCAGATGGGTTCCGCATGAATTGTCCGAAGACAACAAAAATCGTCGGCGTGACACTGCACTCACTTTGCTTTCAAAGTTCCGAAAAAAAGATTTTCTGCACAAAATCATTACAGGCGATGAAAAGTGGATTCTTTATGATAACCCTAAACGTAGAAAATCATGGGTTCACCCTGGTCAACCTTCGACATCGACGCCAAAGCTCAATATTCACGCCAAGAAGGTTTTGTTCTGTATCTAGTGGGATTGGAAAGGTGTGTTGTATTACGAGTTGTTACAATCGGGTGAAACAATCACGGCAGATCGCTACCAACAATAATTGACCAATTTGAGCGATGCATTAGAAGAAAAGAGGCCATTTACTGGCCAAGGACGTTGTAAAGTGATCTTGCTTCATGACAATGCTCGACCACATGTTGCGAAAGCGACTCAGGACCATATCTTTGCGTTAGGCTGGAAACTTCTTCCGCACGCGGCGGGAGAGTATAGCCCAGACATGGCGCCTTCCGATTACTACCTATTCCGGTCGCTGCAGCATCATTTGGCTGATACACATTTCGTGAGATTTGGAGAGATATGAAAATGCATTGATGACTTTATCGCTTCGAAGCCGGTGAACTTTTATCGTCAAGGAATTCGCAAGCTACCCGAAAGATGGCAAAAGGTTGTTGATGTAAATGGGGAATATTTCGCTGATTAATATTTTTTTATTTGTTTTTGAATAAAGATTGAATTTTACAAAAAAAAGCTCAGAACTTTTTTGTACACCTAATATATCTCAAGAACGTTTTCCTCGACTACATGCTTGTGCTGCAAAAATAATGAATATGTTCGATTCTACATATTCATGTGAACAATTATTTTCTATATTAATGAGATGATTCTCGATATTGAATACGATGAAATTAGAATTATTTTCTATTATGAAATTAAATAAATCGCGATTACGCGTACAGTTAACAGATTCACATTTGAATGCAATCATTCGTTTAAGTTGTGCCAAAAACGATAACATGTGATATATCGTATAATATCAGAAAACTATGAAATATTAATTAAATGTTATAAAAGTTGTTTATTTAATATTATTGATAAAAATTGTTTATTTAAAATATAGATAGTTATTAATTTATGCTAATTCTGGGTCTGAATTTGTGCAACACAATATTTTTTTACTCCTTGAACAGCACGTTCAACGAACAGACGTTCCTGCTATCCCCTCTCCTCACTTTATTGCGCCTAGCTGCCTACGCTAGTCCCAGCGCGCTTGACTGTTGCCCGTGGACATTGAGCGCCCGCGAGCCCACTTGCCGACCCCTGATATAGCATATTGAGCGAATTAATGTATTGCATGTGTTGCTATATATTTGCCATATATTTGCTAACATCGAATTAGGACACGTAACGAATACAACAATATACTTGCTTTTGGATGCAATTAGTTGACGAAATTTTAAGAACAAACGGTCAGCAATAGTAGTATGTTATCAGCAATATATCAACATATCACCAACAAATGTAACTTTTGAACAAAAACCATTGCATCCGAATGTATTTAAGCAGCAATGATTAGAGCTCGAGCGATTTAAGCCATGGTTATGCAAAGTGCAATGTGATGCAAATTCATTTGCATCATGTACGATTTGCGAAAAAACTATTGCTGGTGGTTTATCGCAAATCAAAAGATAGAAAATGATAACTGTCTTTTCGATAATGTGGAAATTTTACATGTATCGAGCAAAAACTTAAAATGTTCTATTATTGATACTATTTCTTTAAATAACATAAATGTTGATTTTGCTCACGGTTATATTAAGGTATTTTGGAATTTATCTGCGTATGTGGAAAATGTCATATTGTACATAGTAGACTATATATGTAAAAGTATTTACAGTATAACAGATTGTTCGCTTTGCAAATTACAATTGCTGGGCATTAATATACTATTGCTCGCAGTTCTTAAGAATAGAGAGCCTCACTTAATACCAGCACCAGATGTTTATTCAATTTGTCTCATAGCTGAGAAAATTATTCGGCAAAATTCGCATTGTATGAATACTATAAATATTAAACAAATTTTATTAAATGATATTTTTTATAATGATTTTTATTAAATGATATTTTTTATAATGATTTTTTTTAGACAAATAGGAATTCCTTTCGATAACGACAATATGCGTGATCATATTATGATATAGGATAATCACCGAACACAACTATGTAAATCTATTATAATGATATATTTAAATATTCGATTATTTTCAGAAGCAAAACAAATGTCACAAAGAACGAATATTTACGAAGTAAATACACTAAGCTAATTTTGTATAAAAATCAGTAATTTGTATATTTAAACATTGTCATCTTTGTAATAAAATAAAACAAAAAAAAAAGAAATTGAATTATTATTTTGAATTTTATTATTATTTATTATTATTTTATTTTATTATTATTAGTAAGTAAAAACTATTATAGACACTTTCCATATTCATTTTTCTTATTAATTATTACTAATTATTTAGCCTTAGTTCTTTTAATAAAAAAAAGATGTGTTTATTTTGTCATCACGCTTGTGCATTAACGATTATTGAACATTGCTCCCACTCTTTCCAATAGCTGTCCATCTTCTATCCTTCAGTATTGGGTTTACTGCCGCTTATAGGAAAACTGCTCCACTAGCCATATAGTATTATATATAGCGAAAAAGCTATTGCTAGCGGATTATCACAAATTTACCGTTACGCAGAATTTAAAATACATAAGAACAATTGCAAAAAGTTTGATGAAATAACAAGCAAATCGAATGAAAACTATAACATAGAAATTACCGAACCGTTTTCGTCCTTTGAAGAGCGGAAAAAATCTACGGAGATTCGATTTGTTGCTTTAATCACTAAAAAAAATATTTCACATGAAAATGCAAAAATAATACTCGATATTTTTAAAGATGTAGAGAAAGATCCTAACATTTTGAAAAGTATGATTATGAGTCGACAAAAATGTACGAATATAATTATGGACTTTTTATGTCCAGTTGAGACCCTAACAGCACATGATATCATACGAATATTCTGTATTTATACTGAATATATTGTGATCATATTGAATATACTAAGATTATTCGTATAACATCTGTGTAGAATATCATTTGTCATTTCTTTTCAGGATATACACAGAAAATAGCAAATAAATTTTGCTATATATATTAAATTACTGAGATAATATTTGAATTTACTCAAAATGAATTTACTCAAAATATCCCTATTTTATCCTTCGTATATTCGCAGTTAATCTCGCATATATTTCTTCGTATGTAATTTTAGTCTCGAATTTTGATACTTTTGAAGAGATTGCCTGCATTTCAGTAGAAAAAGAAGTTCTGCTATTGTTGTAATATTCTTTATTATGGTTTATGCACTTAAAATTGTAGGGCTCTAAGAGTAAAAATCAATCATATTAAAGAATTTTATGCCCTAACAGCACATTATATACGAATATTCTGTATTTATACTAAACGTACTGTGATCATACCGAATATACTAAGATTATTCGTATAAAATCTGTGTAGAATATCATTTGTTGTATATTTTCAGGATATATTCAGACTATAGCAAATAAACTTTGCTCTATATATATTGAATTATTGAAATAATACTGAATTTACTCAAAATATCTCAGATATACTCCAGATATAATGTAAATATATTGAAGACATCTTGGAATATACTGGTGAAGATATCTCAAGTAGCAAGATGATATCATTATGACGATGATTTAAGGTCATTTTTCGTCATTCGACGTACTAAAAAACAACGTAAAAAAAACGTAACATTTGTCACGAAATATTATCGTCATAAATATATTGTCATTTAATCGTCATTTTTAAATCATTCTTAATGAATGAAATAACATTATTAATTACTATCTTTCTTAATTAACTATAATATATAAATAAGAAAAATATTTCCTATATTTAATACAATTATTGACAAATTCATAAACAAAATACATACAACAATTTATAAATAATTTTTATAAAAATAATTCTCGTTAAACATCCCAGATAGCAAAATGTTTAAAATTTGCTATCATATAGTCGAAAGTCATTGCAACAACTATAATTTAAACAAATTCGGGATAAGGTGAAACAGCATTATGTCTGTCGTATTGAACTCAATGGAATAATAATTTTAATAATAACAAATCAATGGCAATATGTGTCGACTAGTCCGGCGAGCCGGCTTATATACCGCTCCAGCTGCCCCTACCTTTTCGATTTTCTTCGATGGGAGGAAATCCCTATGGTATGGGGATTACACGAGTACTGACGCTCAAAGAGCATCATGATGAAAACATGATGGCAACAAAACATATATAATGGCTCAAGATTAATCATTTGTTGATGACATGTTGTTGATATATTGCTGATAACATAACATATTACTATTGCTGACCGTTTGCTCTGTATAATTAGTGACGGCACGCATGCCGTCACTAATTATAGGACCGACTACAAGTCCGGCGCTCTTTGAGCGCCACTACCCGTGTAATCCCCACCGTGGAAAATTCCCCCCACCGAGGAAAATCGAAAAGGTAGGGGCAGCGGTATATAAGCCGGCTCGTCGGACGAGTCGGCACCAGTTCCCGTCTCGAGCGAGACCACTCAGGGTGTTCCCGAGCCTCGATCGAGATTTCTTTGCCTTCCTGACTTCCTGCCTAGACCACGGAGAAGGGTGTTACCTCTCCGAAGCCAGGATGTTACCGATGTTGGTCTTCCTGACTTTCTGTCTAGACTACAGAGAAGGATGTTACCTCTTCGAAGCCAAGGTGTCACCGGTGTTGATCTTCCCGATTTCCTGACACTACCACGGAGAAGGGTGCTATCTCTCCGAAGCCAGGGACTCCCGGTAGCGTGCTTGCGCACGCGCGCGCGACTGCCCTCACTTGGACTTGTACATAATTAACTTGTAAGTCTCCCGCGTTTTCTCTCTTGCGCCGTGTACATAGCTTGTAAGTCTATCGCTATCGCTACTTCGCTTTTGCAATCTCTGTAGATACCGTTACTCCGCTTTGCAAGCTTTGTATTTCCGCCTATCGTTGTAAATATTATCGTGCGGAATATTACACTGCGCCTGAATACACACTCGCATACACACACACACACACACACACGCGCGCGCGCGCACCCACCTATCCTTTGTATATATGATTAGTCTCTCAATAAATTATATTTTAATTAATTGCTATGTTGTTAGTAAGTTCGGATCTCCCCTTTCTCTCGAATCTTGTAGGGTGAGTAACACCGACGAGTTAATCCGTGACATCGGGAAAGGTGCACCGTTACAGCTCTTAAAATTTCGTCAACTGATTGCATCCATAACCAGGTATATTGTTGTATTCGTTACGTGTCCTATTTCGATGTCAGCAAATATATGGTAAATATATAGCAACACATGCAATGCATTAGTTGGCTCAATATGCTATATCATACTTAGCTATCTGGGATAATATAGGTTCACAGCTTTATATATGTAATTATGTAATTATCTGTAAGAATTACATATGCAATCGAGATTTTAAAATTGGGACTATGTATACAACAATAAGTAATATTCATTAACCGGATCTATCATATTTTATATAAAAATTTTGTATTTACTTATATTATCATTTCAGTAGCAGGTTTCATTCCAATACAGAGGTTAAGCGACATCGAGCAGGATCTCCAAGTGGATGACCGGTTTTAGAAACATGCGGTGATAGGAGATAAAAGATGTTTCATCAATTTCTCTCATTTTTTTTTTATTTTTTAATTTTTTCCACTTATTTTCCGTAAGGGGTGTCACGTATATTATATATTTTCAGTACTAGCAGTCAATATCGAAACGCAATCATAATTTTGTCGACATCTTGCTACGTGGGATATATTGAGGATATACTAGACAAGCTAATTGCATACTGTAGATATATTCAGTATATCTCCATAAATTATCAGCGAAAACGGGTACGGTAATACGTCTACGGATAAGGTAACGTGGACATAATAAATTATTAGTATATACTCGATATATCATGTATGTATTTCGAATATTATGCGAAATACTTTTGCGATATCTTATAAACATCGATCTATATGGCTGTCTGAGGATGGATCATGTGATAGAAAATATTCAAAATATAAAATTTTCTATTTTTATAGATGAATCAACAAATATTTCTAGTGAAAAATGGATGACATTTCACATTTGATACGTTCATATTAAAACATTAGAAGTTCATTCGCAACTAGGAAAATTAATTGATATCGATGCAACAGATTGCAGCGCGGAAAAATTGTTTAATGCATTTAAATATGAAATGTGAAAATTACAAATATCTTTTTCAAATATTGTTGCCTTGTCATGCGACAATGCGTCCGTTATGGTCGGAAAACATTTACCTTTCAAGAAAAAATTGGAAGAGAGATGTGCAATAATGTATTGACATTATCATGTCCATGCCATTCCGCTTCATTAGCATGCGTTAAGATACCTCAAGCTTGTGAGGAATTCTTGAAAAGAATTACAAACTATATAACTTGTAGTCCTAAGCGATGGTCTATTTTCACCGAATTAAGTTGAAAGAATGTTTTGAAGAAAGGACTCACAAAATTGTAAAGTTATGTAATACACGATGACTTTTTCACCACGCGTGTATCGACAGACTTCTTCAATCTTGGAACACAATACAACATTTTTTGAATGAAATGATCGTGAACGAGAAAGGTACATCTGCAGAAAATTTGTTGCGTCAAATGCAAATGTAAATACAAAAGCATATTTGCTATTTTTAAAATATATATTACTTTTTTTAAATGTATTTAATGCATTTTTCCAAGCTGAAGAAACGAGGATACATCTATTACAACCAAAATCAATTTTTTAAAAGAAATTTAAAAGAAATTTGTACAAATTTTATAAAACTAGAAATTCTGAAACATTTGCCAAATATAACATTTTATAAGGCAGAAAATCATAAATCTTTAAATGATATTTTTTAGGATCGGAATGCGAAGAATATCTTCATCAATTGATAGAAGATTGACATGCAAACATACGAGGATAGTCTGAAAAGTTTTGAGCCTTAACATGAAGATGATGTTACTCGTCAAAACCTTCTAGTACTACAATAGTATATGCTTTGAAAGATTTTTGTAAAAATTTCAGCCATTTTGGACGCTCAGTTGTTGTTTGACAGTCGTTTGTGTCAGTCGATGTCAGTGTTTTTGTAAAAATGGAAAAAATTGAATATCGTGCCGTGATTAAATTCTTACATTTGAAAGGCAATACACCTGCGCAAATTAAAATCGAATTGGACGCTGTTTACGGGGACTCTGCCCCATCATTTGCCACCGTAAAAAGATGGGCAGCTGAATTTAAACGTGGTCGTACTAGCTTGGCTGATGATGATCGTTTGGGACGGTCAAAAACTACGACCACCGCTGATAACATCGAAAATGTTCACCAAATGGTACTGGACGACCGTCGAATCAAAGTTAGAAAGATAGCAGAGGCTACGGGCATATCGAAAGAACGCGTTTGTCATATATTGACTGAAGAATTGGTTATGCGCAAGCTATCCGCGCGTTGGGTGCCGCGCTTGCTCATTTTGGACCAAAAACGAATTCGAATGAATTCTAAGGCTCATTTCTAAGGCTCTGTTGGAGCGATTCAAGTGAAACGAGTTAGATTTTTTGCGTCGATTCATAACTGTAGATGAAACTTGGATCCACCACTACACTCCAGAGACAAAAGAACAGTCAAAACAGTGGACTGTAAAGGGTGAACCTGCTCCGAAAAGGCGGTTCCATCAGCTGGGAAGGTAATGGCGACTGTTTTTTGGGATAGTCATGGAATTGTGTGTATCGACTATCTTGAAAAAGGTAAAACAATAATGGGAGTGTATTACGCATCATTACTTGATAAGCTGAAGGCAGAAATTGCAAAAAACGGCTGCATTTGAAGAAGAAGAAAGTGCTGTTCCATTAAGACAACGCATCTGCTCACACTTCGGCAGTCGCCATGACCAAAATTCACGAACTGCACTTCGAATTGATTGACCACCCACCGTATTCACCAGATCTGGCCCCCAGCGATTTTTTCCTGTTTCCTAAGCTTAAAGTTTCGCTTGGAGGACAGAGGACAGAGATTTGACCTCAAACGAGGAGGTCATCGCATACGTAAACGCCTATTTTGCGAAGCAAGATGCCAACTACTATTTGGAGGGGTTAAAGAGGTTAGAATATCGATGAGAAAAGTGTATTGACTTAAAAGGAGATTATGTTGAAAAACAAAACTATATTTGACCGAAAAAATACTTGTTTCTATGTTAGGCTCAAAACTTTTCACTACCCTCGTATACATATTTTTTTAGATCACGTGCAAAGGAATGCTTTGTGTTCGTCGGTCCTTTAATCGCTATTAAGTAGTTCGATCAGAATTTATCGTATGACGTTGTAAAGCCTGACGTTCACAATTAATCGTCATTATTGGAGGTGAAGGATCGGTCTCTTCTATCGTCCACGATCGCGAAATCAATTTTAATTGTGCTTGCGCTGATACCGTTCGCTCGCCAATTTCGCCTTAGTGTTCACTCGTGTCTCACATGCGATTGGCGAGCATGCTTGTTGACGTCACATAATTCAATGAAATAATTGCAGATCAATGTTCTCTCTATTACGTTTTTCTCTATTATGTTATTCTTTATTATTTTGTCTCTCCCCGAATCGACTGATCGTGTTTGCAGACGGTGATAAAAATTTTTCAGGATTTAAATTTTGCGTGTCTCAGCAAATGCGCAAAGCTCCTCGTGCTCTTAAAGACTAGCCGCGCAGTAAATTGCGCATGTATTGGTTTCTTAGCGATGTTTAAAATTGCAAAAATTGTGATTTACAGTTTTTTTTATATTACAAGAAAATTTTCTGATGTTCGTACAAAGTTTTGAGTATACACGATGCATATATACGACTACGTAACGTAATTTATAGTAACGTAATTTATAGTAGTTATAGTATATACGTTATTTATTTATACAACGCGAAGAGTTACACTTGGCAATGTTGTATATTTTACAATATTGTCCATTTTTTCAGACACGCAAAGCGAACTTCACCGGATCGATAAGATAAAAACATTACTCGATTACTTTGTTCACGTTCCTGTATGCTGCTATTAGCATAAAATTGCATTGAAGAGATGCATTGAAATGCGCTTTATGTAAAACACCAATCATGTAATTGTCTCATATTGTTACAAATTCGCGAGTAAGTTTAAAGAACGGAGCATTTTCAACGTCATGATAAATGAACAGGCTACACATGTGACAGCAGATCTTCCACTTTCGGACGATGCACTCATTCGCGAATCTCGTTGACCAGAATTCGGATCGTACATGCCGACAAGCACGGATCTACAATTTATCATAAATGAATATTCGCAAAGAAATATTTTCGGGAATGCCGTATTGCGATATGGTCATTGTAACAAACTGTATATATGCAAAGAAATCCTTATATAAATTATAATTAATTAATTTATATAAATTATAATTAATGATAAATAATTTAAATGAAGGACAATATTTAAATAAAAATTAAATAAATAATATTTAAATGAAAATTTATAAATGACTTTTTTATTTTATCGAATAAAATTTTAAAAACGTTTTTTTTTTTCTAAAAACCCTTCTCGCTCTTTTTCATTTTTTCTTCTTTTGATGACTTTTGATACGTTAAACTCTTTGATAAGTTTGATATAATTTTTGCATATTTTAAAATTGAATATAAATGAGAGTATATTTTGTGATGCAACATGTAATAATTTATGTTCTTTTTTTATGGACTGATGAACTGCCTTATCGACGTTTTCTTTATTAGCAGTTTCTTATCCATCATGTGTAAATCATTTTATCAGATCATATTAAGACATGGCAGTACGGCTTCTTTCATGAATGAAAATTTGCATTCCGCAAAGAGGCAAATGATTGATCTGTATGATCATTTGATCTATCAAATCAACGAATCTAAGCTCAACGCAATGCAGAAGTATACTTTTACACATATACACTCAAATACATGATTTTATAAGCGATACTGCAATAAACAATTGAAGATAATTAGAGCAAGATGCTTGGATTAATAAAGATAACAAGATTAGAAGTAATAAGAATAAGAAGAAAAATATATATGTGTTTGATATATATATATATATCCTAAGTTTATCAAACACAGTAATCAGCTTATATATATAGGTTGATTACTCTCAATATCGCGAGATATTATCATTAATGTTAATCGCTATTCTTATATTACGGCTCACGTTAGAAGAAACACATATCGCATATTACATAACAGAACTCGCGTATTTGCGACATTTACCGCAAGAAGGAAACCGCGACATCAGCTTCATCCATGAGATCGACTGAATAAAATTAGCGTCAGACTATGTGCGAATCGCGCTTCGTAAGTCGCAGTTCGCTCTTCGTATAAGATTTGTCGGTCGTTGAATCTCTCACAGTGTTCGTGATTTATTTCGTGATTTTATTCGTTATTCGTGTGCGATTCGTTTAATTCATGTTTTACTAGCAGTCTTATCAGTGGGCTGATGAATCGGAAATACACGAGTAAATATGAATTTTAAAGCATAGCTTAGTAATGCGAATGAATTAATTTATAATTCGCATTCTTTAATTTTGTTTAAAATATTGCCTCGCTAGCGAATCGATGTGAATGATAAACAATAAATCTCTTTTACATTCACATTCATAAGTCTCAAATATGAATATGAATAATAACGAATTGCGATCACGATAATCTTATTTAAGCCAATTTAAGTGATTCCTCTCGACGCTGATAAAAATATTGTTGTGGCAATTGATTACACTTTGCTGTTTGCTGCAAACTCGTCTTTATTACAGCTCTTACAAAATTAGTTCTGACTCCTTTTAGAATCGCATCCGCATACTTTTGAAATTCTCGCGATTCTCTATCTAACGCGCGCCCTGAAGAAGACGCTTATCGCTAAAACGTGAGGCCAGCCATCGCACGGGATTATTATTAACATTTCGCGGCGCATAATATCTAGAATGGTTGGCTCGATAAATAAGAAATCGCCATCTGCAAAAATAAGAAAAGAAAAGAAAACAAAAACAAAAAAAAATTCGATACACTAACACTTCTTCTTTTCTAATATCCTGCCCATCAAGAATAAGCTATTATTCTTCATTATATATCGCGTCACTTACCAACAGTTTGCAAAGTTTAGCAATGGCGCGTTTAAAGACTGGCTATGCGGACAGTAACCACGCGCACTAAATTGTCCTTTCGAAATTTGATTACGATTATCTTGCAAATTTTTCAAATCATCCTGAAAGTGGAGACATTGCGATATTTGATTATCTCTTGATGGACCAAAATCAGTTCAGGAAGCGTTAATCTGATCAAAATTTTATTACCAGCTTTCTTTCGACAATTGGAGATAAATTTAAAACAATAAGCGAGAGACCGCTCTATTTTTGTAGTATTGAGCAATCTTGAACAAGTTTATGTATTATCTCCATTGGTGGGATTGAGTATTGCATGTTTAGATTACAAAATCTTTACTCCTTTTTAGTTTCGATTTTTATCTTAGAAAGCACATCCTGATCGAGCTTGCACTTTGATTCATCCTCTTGCGGCGGCAAATTAATGTTGGATAATTATTGGAGACCGTTTCATCATAAACGACTATCCATTACTTGATCCGGGGTGGCTCCTCGCAATATTAAATTAGCAGGATTCTTAATGCCTTTCACGTACTTCCAATTCGTCGCAAATAAGAGCTCGATGATTTCCATTACGCGATTGAACACGAAGGGTTTCTAACGAGAAATATCGCCACGCAGTCAGTACAACACAATCATTGAATCTGACCACGCATGCATACTGTTAATCCTTATTCGAACTGCTCGCTGTACATTTTCAATCAATTTTTCTAATAATAATGTGCTGCACAATTCTAGTCTTGGAATAGATTGTTTCTTTAGAAAAGTTACTCTTACTTTTGAGCATAGCAGCCTAACGGTTATCGTATCATCAATCTTGTTTACAATTTTTATATAAATACAAGCGCCGTACGCGCTTTCAGAACCCTAACATAAAAAAAGCGAGTATTTTCTAATAAAGAAATACTAATATGAGTATGCGTATAATATGCACTTCACTTAATTCTCTCTGGAAATTTCTCCACTTATCTAGAATCGATGCTGGGAGAGGATCATCCCAATCAACCTTGATCTCCCACAGTTCCTGCATTAAAATTTTGGCCGTTGTCAAAACAACCGATTAATCCTAAAGAGTCGAACAACTTACTAATCGCAGACAATTTTATGTTTGATGGACGCATATACTGTTATTTGAGCTGTGAAATGAAATTCATTCAAAATCGGATACCATTCGATTCCTAATGTTCTAATACTATCATCAATATTTACAATCAGATTAGATTCGCGCAGATCTAAAGACACTTCATCTAGAACGTTTTCGGAATTCGAGCACCATTTGTAAGCTTCAAAGCCATCTGTTTGCAATAAATTCAGTCAACTAAATCATACGTAAATAAAGTCAACTGTCTTTGTAAAATACGCGCTTGTTCAATTGAATCCATTCCAAAAATTATATCATCTATATACAAGAGTTGTTCGATAAGTCAGATAAATTTTTGTGAGATAGCGCCACAATGAACTGTGTAGTATATGGCCAGGAAGTAACACTATTCAAACTGCCTCATATTAAGTTTCAGTCAAAAGCGACGCTTAGTTTACATGTAGCAGATGTTGGAAGTGAGCATGACGGCAGAACCCTAACATAAGTTGTAAAAATGGAGAAAAATGAATTCCGTGCAGTGATTAAACATTTTTATTTAAAGAAGTGGACAGCTGCGCAGATTAAAAATTGGACGAAGTTCATGGGGACCAGCGTTGAAGACCGTTTATTTTTGGATTAATGAATTCAAAAGAAACCGGACATCAACCAAAGATGAAACACGTCCCGGACGTCCAGTTGAAGTCACTACGCCAAAAATGATTGAAAAAATCCATCGTATCGTCATGGAAGATCGCCGAATGAAGATGCATGACAGCTGAGATTGTAGGCATCTCAGTAGATAGGGTACATAATATCTTGCACAAAGAATTAAAAATGAAAAAGCTTTGTGCACGATAGGTGCCGCGATTGCTGATCGATCAAAAACGCATGCGAAAAGACATTTCGCAGCAATGTTTATCGATGCTTAAATGCAATCCACAAGACCTTTGGCGTCGATTCGTGACCGTAGACGAGATTGGATCCATCACTATACACCCGAGTCAAAACAGCAATCGAAGCAGTTGACAGCGCCTGGTGAATGTGCGCCAAAGAAGGCGAAGACTGTTTTATCGGCCAGGAAGATAATGGCTACTTTTTTTTTTGGATTCCCAAGGAATCATCTTCATTGACTATTTACAGAAAGGACAAACAGGAGCATATTATTTTACACTTCTGAATCGTTTATACGAAGAACTGCAAACGAAACGGCCGAGATTGGCGCGCAAGAAAGTTATCTTTCACCATGACAAAGCTCATACATTCACAGTCGCAAAATTGCATGAAGATTCGAATTACTGTCCCATCCACCCTATTCTCCTGATTTGGCCACTTGTGACTTCTTTCTATTCCCAAATCTCAAGATCTGGCTCGGAGGAAAGAAATTTTCATCCGATGAAGAGGTCATCGCTGTGGATGCGTATTTTGAAGGCCTCGAGACTTCCTACTTTTCCGAAGGGCTCAAAAAATTGGATCGCTGGACTAAGTATGTAGAGCTCCAAGGAGACTACGTCGAAAAGTGAAAAAGAATTTTCGGGAAAATAGGTGATTTTATTGCTTTTTTACCTGACTTATCGACCTTCGTAAATGTCGTTCAACAAAGTATGATTGGATAATGTTCAACGCCTTCTTTAGCCAATTACTTTAAACACTACTCGCTAAGTAAGAAACACACGATTGTCCGTATGTAACAATATTCACATGATATTCTCTTACAGACTCTTCTAATGAAAATCGCCATAGTATCCGTTGAAAGTCACGTTCGACTGGTGGATTAAAACTTGTTGGTACATTTTTTGTAAATCAGCATTTTTTGTAAATCAGTTAAAGCAATTTTAAAGAATCGAAATCGCATGACAACGTCGATTAAATTATCTTGCAACACTGGCCTGACCTGGAGAGCATTGTTTAAAGACACGTCCTTATGATTCTTTGACGAAGCATCGAATACAACTCGTAATTTAGTGCTATTACTTGATTCTTTAACTACTCCATGGTGGGGCAAATACACTATGCTCTTTGAGTCATTAGAAGAGTCGTATACAAGCGACATCCTAATTCGAGACACTTACGCATAAAATTAATATATTGGTCGCGAATTTGGTTACCTTTAAACATATGCTCTAAATGATATAGTTTCCTGAGCGCTATGTTCCTATTGTCGCCAATGGGCATCTTTTCATCGCAAAACGGAAGTCTTACTATAAATCTACTGTTACTAGTGCGCGTAGTTGTTTGCTCGAAGAATTGTTTACATTTTCTATCATCGATCGACAATGCTCGCTTGTCTCTGTCGTAATGTTCCAATTTTCAGAATCTCTTCAAATCATCGCTCAGTGCATCGCACAATTGTAGTGAACAAGTCAGTGCGCAAGCGATTTTGTTTAGAAATCAAATTTTTTAACGGGATTAGTATTGATCCTGTCAAAATCCATCCAAAACAAGATACACTATACTTGCGATATCCAAATCAAATCGAGATGTTCCAGTTTCAAAATTAGCGCTCAGTACTTTATCGTGCCTAAGATTACAAAAAATTTGCCATCCGCGCAGATAGATCGAGACAAATTGCAATTACCGCATAACATTGAACTGACAGATTCGGAATTTTAATTCTGCGCAACTAATTGATTCTTGCCAAGTTCTAATTTGCCTATTTCCAACAAATTGTGAAAAAGAATTCTGCGTCTATTAACATGTCTATTGGACCGATCTCGTAAAATTCCGAATCTGTCAGTTCAATGTTATGCGGTAATTGCAATTTGTCTCGATCTATCTGCGCGGATGGCAAATTTTTTGTAATCTTAGGCACGATAAAGTACTGAGCGCTAATTTTGAAACTGGAACATCTCGATTTGATTTGGATATCGCAAGTATAGTGTATCTTGTTTTCTGTTTCATTTAATCCAGTAACTATTTCCGAAACCCTATCTCGATTCAAACTTAGTTTATTATGAGATGCCTGAGTAATAAAAGTTGCCTCGCTCGCGCCATCGAGGAGTACATGAATTGGCACGCTTGAACCGTTACGATGAATAGCGTTTACATCGCCATAAGAATTAAACGCTTTTTTAACTACGTTTGATGCGTGATGAACCGCTACATTGCTAAGTAATGGATCGGCTTTGATCTCTTCTCGAATGTCTTTCAGAGCACTCTCTGCAGGAATCCATTTTACAGGTTTTCACGTAATGATCATTTTTAAAACAGTTCAAACATACATAATTTCAATCATTTAACCTCCTTGATACGATCAGTTATTGACAAGACTAAAAATTTCTCACAAAAATATATAAAGTGTGAGCCATTGCAAAGGTGGGATTTACTCGAATTCAAGGAAGTTGTTAACGAAGTTGCTTTTTGACTTACCGAATTCTTTGTTAAAAAATGGGACTTTGAACTTGTAATATGACAGCCTTTACCACGTGGATCACTCTCCTTGCCGGTCTTCTCGCCTTTTTCGATTGATCTCGACTCGATGCGCTCTAGAGTTTGACATTTTTTCCTTAGAAATTCTATCATGTCAGTCAATCTAGCGCCTTCATTTGACTCCATTTCTTCTTCCCATGCGCGAAAGGTTTTTGCATCGAACCTGGTTTTCATCATACATTATAAATTCGTTTCCATGTATCAGTAGGCGAACCTAGAATCTTTAACATTTGTAAATGTCTGACAGTATCGATCAAATCACAAAGAGCCCTTGCTGACTCTCTCGTCACAATGGGTATTGTAAATCCAATAAACTGGATATGACTTTTCTTAAGCGATCGGAGATCGTCGTATCTTTGCTGTAATAGTTCCTATGCAGCTTATGTAATTCTGCCCCATTATTTCTATAGCTTCGATTATTTTCGCGGCGTCACTCGAGATTGATGAAATTAGGTATTGAAATTTTTTAGTATTTGATAAATGCAGCTTATCGTGTATGATGAAACGAAAACTGTCCGCAAAGCGTTTCCACTCTTCTATCTTCCCATCAAAATGTGGAAATTTAATAGTGGGCAATTTGATTCTAGCATTTACGTTAGCAGAAACCCGCTGTATTAACTATGCGATCAAGAATTTCTGTTTGTTTAGTAAGAATAATCGTTAACACTTCGTTCTCCCCTGCGAATATCATGGCGATCGCAGCATCTCCCGTGTCCTGCTCGATATGCTATAACAGTTCGGTTTGCTGTTGCAATAGTTGCGTGATCATATCTGTATTTTGAGGAGTGATGCCTTTGTCGCGGACTGGCTTATGAATCGGTTCAATAAAGATTTTACCTCAAAGTACTCTTCAAAAAGCTCTTCTTCGGCTGTATCATCTTCCGTAAATTCATTCATTTCCTCTAACAATCTCCTTTGAATAATTTCGAAATCATGTTGAATTTCTTCCAATTTTTCAAACCGCATCTTCGCTTGCTGTTTGTCAAATGAAGCGCCAGCCCCTTCAATCACTTGCAGTACTTGAGTTCTTAGTCTAGTCATCTTGACTTTCGCATAGCCTCGTGCCTTAAATAAATGACCGATGTCCGTCATTGTGTTTCTCGCGTCACGCTAATCTTTACAAACTCTGTTATTCCTTATTGTATCGGTAATTAGCTTAGCCGGCTCGAAGCACTAATGTTGTATGGCAATTGATTATATATATCTGCTGTTTGCTGCAAACTCCTCTTTATTACAGCTCTTAAAAAAAATTAATCTTTTACTTTTTTTGGAGTCATAGCCGCACATTTTCAAAACTCTCGCGATTCTTCATCTAACGCGCGGCCTGAAGAAGACGCTCGCTAAAACGGGTGAACGGCCATCTATCGCACGGGATTATTATTAACATTTTGGCGCATGTATCTAGAATGGCAGGTTCAATAAATAAGAAATCGCTATCTGCGAAAATGAAAAAAGAAAAAAAAAACAAAAACAAAAAAAGCTAATTCAGTACATTAACAAATATTTTATTAATGTACCGAATTTAGGTCCGATGTTTAGTTCTTCGCGTAGCTCCTTGGTTTAATTATTGAATTTGATGAATTATTATGAATTTTATTTTATATCTATTGTAATGAGTGTCTATAAGTTCTTATAGGATTTATATATAAATGAAAATAAAAATGATATAATCCAACACGACAATATAAAAATAGCAATAATAAAAATAAATATAATATAATATAATATAATATGATAATATGTCTGATAGAAGTAAATTCTTTAGAATTATAACAATTATCGCATCTCATCCTGCTCGGGAAACTGTACAAATCGGCCTCTTGTTAGAATATTTCAAGATCGATAAAACAGAGTAAGGAAAGCAAGATTAAAACGACGGGATTGTTACACCTTCTCCCCCCAAAAAAGAATTCCGAAATTACAATTTGAATTGAGGGGTTCGTTCAGTTTCGTTTAGACGTGATTGTGAATCATAGGAATTGTGTATTATGGATATTGTTGATTGTGACTGATGACCTTCGCCTGGTTTTCATGTTCTTGAGAATGTGATTGAATCTGTATCTCATCGGGTTCGTTATTTCTTTCGGTAGATTTGGGTCTATTGGCAAAATGTAATAATAAATATGCAATCGAACTGCAAATTATTCCAAAAAAGTGCAAACTACATCCGTAAACGGAATGTATAGTATAACCGTGAACTATTGTATCCAGTCTGTTTTCACAATTCGGAAGATTATGAATAAGCCAAGTAAACCAGCAGTTGCAGTCCCGAATATTGTAAATCCAGACCAAATTTTAGATGCTGCATTTTCATAAATTGTGTTTAAGACTTCTTCGTTTAATAAATTGTTTAGTGAACCTGGTTTCTCTAGAACATGTTCTGTTGTGACGTAACTGTATGTAACGCCTTGAGATCGCCCGCAAGGTGCGACTGCTCCGATTGGGAGCATTACTGGGTCCTGCGTTCACTCTGAGGGAGGAGAGTGCAGGCGAATTGCGAATAGCGCGAACCACATATATAATTGCGTGAATCTCTTTGTTTTTATTTTTATTATTATCATTTTCGAGTCTGATTTTCACGGTACTAGACTGAATTGGCGAGGTTGATGGCTACTATAGGGCCCATGTGCACCGCATACCTCCCAATAACGAACGGCAATCGGATACGAAGAGGATGCCGCCACCGGGTGCAAAGACTAATCACGTCCTACTCTTCTAATTAGTTGCCGACTTTTCTATATGCCAGGCTCCCGTTATCTTAAGTAACGCCGTTACAGGAACAATGCTGCCGATCACAACAGCGCAGGGGCGAAAGAGTAATCAAAAGGGGAGGCGCCACTCCTCGCGAGGTTGCGAGGAGACCCCGAATCGAGAAAGGCCGACTAAAGAGGCGGAGGAGATAGCCACCTCCTATTGGAAGAATTAGTTAAGAAGAATCTTCCAGGATCATAAGCTCGAGGCCAAGAGATCATCTCTTTCAAATCTCGGGGGTCGAAGAAGACGCGGGCCCTCTAGGAGCCGCGCGCGAACCGACGATTTATCGGTTGATCACGCCACAGCGCTAATCGATACTAAGAGAGGGGATGACGATCGTGACCGTGTCGCGAGGATTCACAAGGAAGCGATCTTCACTTTCCATTCGATAGTGAAAAGATGTGGACGCAGGAACCTGTTATCAAGAGCGATAAAGAGCGAACCTAAGGATCGAGTGAGAGTTGCCGCTTGATGAGGCGAATTATATAAAGTTCTTTGTAAAATTGTTAATTTCGTCCGCGAATCAGAGGAATCGCACGGGGCTGGCTCGCAACAATTTCGTAAGGAAGCGCTTCCCGCGACTGCAAGGATTATTGCGTCATCACCGTTGTTTTGCCCGGCGATCAGGCCGCGTGTCTTTCTCGCGATATAATTATCGAGTCGTTTGCAGCGTTTTTTCTCTCACTCTCATCATTCTTGGAAAGTCTAAATAAATTTTCTACTTGTCTAATTTACGTACGGTTTCCGCGTAACACTATGCTGTAATAGTAAGCTAAATGTATCGTTTTTGCGTTGCCGTGTCGAGTCATTTAATGTAAACATCTTAAAGTTGTTCAATGTGAGTTCGGATACCGTTAGGCGAAGGCACCGTTCCAAAATATCTTGCGCGTCTTTCTTAGGGAGATATACCGTCGCTATATCTTGCGTAGTTTAAACATTTTTTTGTATAATTCGTTAACCTTATGAGATTCGAGATGCGTCGAGATATTATTGCGTCATGAAAGAATGAACGAGACAAGTGAGTGTAATTATTCGAGCCGAAATTAAAATCATTCTCGTGAATGCAATCTATTCTTGTGATACAATATTTTCGCCTTTCTTTCTCGCGTCCCGTCCCGTGAATTCTCCCGTCTACCATCTATAACCGAGCTACTGGATTATCACTAGCGTCCACTAATTTGGATTTAATTATATAAAATCGATGCTTGCAATTTTCTCAAGTGATTAAGTAGCACGTGCTCGTGCCTAGCGCCCAACTTATTGTCAAGTTACGTTTCGCGAGACTGTCCTCAAGGGTGGCGGTACACTCGATAGCCTCGAGTGATGGTATGTAATACGGCTGACTTTTCCGGAAACATGTGATCGCGTAATTTTTCTATTTCTTGTTCAGAGTATATTTCACTAGTAGCGAGTGACTGTGAAGTTAAATATTTCCAACTTTTAAAATTATTTCCAACTAAGAGTAGTGAGGGGTCTCAGTATTTATGGAGATGTCATAGCGATTGGAACCGGGCTTACTTGGATCTAGGTCCTATCTATATTGTATTGGATAGGCAATAAAGGATTACATTCCTTGGCAGTTCCATAACGAAGGATTCGCGATTTAGGAGTAACAAAGTAGGAAGCATTTCGGACTGTGATAGGTAATTCAATGTAACAGGAATTTGTTCGTCGTATTACGGCTTCGAGTATATATTAGGTGTACAAAAAAGTTCTGAGCTTTTTTTTGTAAAATTCAATCTTTATTCAAAAACAAACAAAAAAATATTAATCAGCGAAATATTTCCCGTTTGCATCAACGATCTTTTGCCATCTTTCGGGTAGCTTGCGAATTCCTTGACGATAGAAGCTCACCGGCTTCGAAGCGATAAAGTCATCAATTTTCGTATCTCTTCAAATCTCACGAAATGTGTATCAGCCAAATGATGCTGCAGCGACCGGAATAGGTAGTAATCGGAAGGCGCCATGTCTGAGCTATACTCTCCCGCCGCGTGCGGGAGAAGTTTCCAACCTAACGCAAAGATATGGTCCTGAGTCGCTTTCGCAACATGTGGTCGAGCATTGTCATGAAGCAAGATTACTTTACGACATCCTTGGCCAGTAAATGGCCTCTTTTCTTTTAATGCATCGCTCAAATTGGTCAATTGTTGTTAGTAGCGGTCTGCCGTGATTGTTTCACCCGGTTGTAACAACTCGTAATACAACATACCTTTCCAATCCCACCAGATACAGAGCAAAACTTTCTTGGCGTGGATATTTGGCGTCGATGTCAAAGATTGACCAGGGTGAACCCATGATTTTCTACGTTTAGGATTATTATAAAGAATCCACTTTTCATCGCCTATAATGATTTTGTGCAGAAAATCTTTTTTCTGAAACTTTGAAAGCAAAGTGAGTGCGGTGTCACGCCGATTTTTGTTGTCTTCGGACAATTCATGCGGAACCCATCTGCCTTCCTTTTGAATCTTTCCCATCGTATTATGTAAACGTACGAAATGGTTTGCTGCGTAACGCCAAGCTGTTCTGCAAGCTCCTTTTCAGTTGCGCAGAGTTATATCCAACAGTGCTTGCAATTCGTCCGTTTCAATCTTTTGAGGGCGTCCAGCACACGGTTCCTCTTCAAGACAGAAATCTTGCGAAATTTTTGATACCATCTTTTACATGTAGTATGACTTACAGCATTCTCTCCATATGCAGCACAAATCATTGCAGTGGCTTCAGCAGCATTTTTCTTCAGATGAAACGCGAAGTGGATGGAAAATCGAATATGCTCTTTTGTTATTGCCATCGTGAACACTACTGATTTTTGAGGTTATGTGCATCAAATGTCAAACCGTATGGCATTTTAGAAGGTCAACGCTTTAAAACCGCAAAAGTGCGGGAGATATATAAAATTTAAATTGTTATTTTGGTTGTATGAAATCTAAAGCTCAGAACTTTTTTATACACCTAATACTTTATAATATGGATTGCTTCTCCTGCGGTGACTGCCTTATAGCCTGGTTGTTTCATTAATTGATAAGCAAATTCATCAGATAATATGTGGCTAGAAAAAAGGTGTTTTGCAACACTTGAAACTTTCAGTTCACATTTCTGTGTTAATATATCGTGATAGAGAGCAATTTGATTTCTTATATGTTTTTCTACGTATATAAACTTCGAATTTATATACGCGAATATGTCGAGGTTATCGATAGCAATCTCTGTTTTTGTTTTAAAGGTACTTTCCTTCTGAGTTTCAAAAATAAAGAGTTTTGGATGTTCAATTCCTAAAATGTTATATCCGCAAACGGTATGAGGTTTGATTATGGTAAGGACAAAGTATCCTAGGTGTCGGATTCAGGGTGTAAACAATAGCAGATTGGGAATTGAATTCTTCTTGCAACTTTACAGTTGTTCCCTCATATAAAACATCGTATTGATCAAAATTACATGCATTATTTGGGGTAGGATTCCAAAAGGTATGACCATCGTTTGAATCTGTACAATGTCCATCCGCTAAATTACAAATTGTTCCAGATTTAAGAATTATACGTCTGGATTTTAAATTTACTAGTACATAAGCGGTTCGCCATGAAATAATTAGCTGCGTTTGAACGATTATATCCTCTCATGTTCCATAAAAATCAGAGTACTGCGCGCCTTTACATGTTCCATCTATACCAACCTTACCGGTTAATGTAACGCTTTTATAGTGAGTGTGATTTGACTTTAAATTATCGACAATATCAGACATTCCTAATCATTCCTTCGCTGTGTATTTGTATACATTTTCTATAATTAATAAATAGCTCGTTTGGCCGTTATGTACAATGAAGACATGCGAATGCATACCGCAATGATACACGGTTCGGGATATTTCTATCTTACATTGAAGTACCTCGGCATGATTATACGTAGAGAGTTGCAATAGTTGTATATAAACGATAGTGCTAACTGGCATGTCCAGCCTTAGATCACGCGCATCGGTTTGCAATAAGGAGATGGTTGCGGTGTTAACATGAGTTCCACCGCAATCATATGTCAGTGTTGTAGCCAGGTCTACAACCAATAATAAAAGTAGTCCGCATGGCAACAAAATTAGGTCGCATGAATCTCGAAAAGTCTTTCGAAAGATGACACAAATGTGTGATCGCCGAAATTGCGACCAGTCGTTCGAAAGACCGCAGAAATGCATCGCGAGAACATTGCGAAAAAGCTGATCAGCAAATGCCTAAATTTGATGATCAAATCGAGCGTAATATTGATTAATCAATATCACGCAACCGATCGACGCAATCGATCAGAATGCTGATCGGGCATCGATCAGACTATATAACCGGTTACACAAGGCGGAATCAGCAGAGTCAAGAGTCAAGAGTCAAGAATCAAGCATAACGTGTCGTTCGGAATCATTATTATAAACATCGCGCAAGATATTACAAGAGCGCGGCGAAGTTCACGCGAGTCGTACTATCAGCGTCTCAGGTGACATATTCGGTCGTCGGCCACCAGAGTAACGCGATACGCGCCGAGTCGCCCGCTGACGTTTAACCGTGTGTAAAGTAATAAAATAAGAAATACTAAACTCAAGAATTTGTGCATTTATTAAATAAACCAATTAAAATAAAGAAAGTGTGTTAGTGAATTCAAGAAGATTTCTTTCCATTCTTTTGATCCTGCTCGGAGTCCCAATTCCTTAGGCTTAACGAACTCGACTATCTCTAATATTATCGTTGTAGCCCATCCGGGGTACAACATCAGAATAGCGTTGACGATGACGAATTGAATAAACAGATATGAGATTGAGATTAAAAGTAGCATAATCTAGAAAATAAATGAGTGATTAGAATATATATATGTGTATGTGTATACGTGTATATATATATATTGGAATGATTCGGGATTCCGGGCCGCCGTACATTTGAACACAATAATTTGGAATGCTTTTCTTCTCTCGGATCAATAAATTGAGCCGAACGTGATAATTTCACCTTACTCCGATGGACTCGAGGCTTTCCTTTTAAATTAATTTTTATATGTTTAAAAATAATATTTCTAGTATTTCATGTGGTCCTGTATATTGATCGGACAATTTGCCTCTAATAGATTCTTTTAATAAATAGACGAGATCTCCGATTTTAAGAATTTACGGGTTTGTTCTTCGATTGTAGTAAATTTTATTTCTTTCTTTTGATCTAATTAAATTTTTCCGTGCCAAATCTTGAGTCCTTTTTAATAAATAATATAAATTAGCAAGATAATTCTGATAAGTCTCATCTGTATATTCTTCTATTAGAGATGCTGAAGAGGGCAACCGCGGAATTCGTCCATAGACTGAACAAAGTAGAGAATAACCCGTGCTTTCATGAACAGAGATGTAAAAAAATATTGCGATTGCGATGTTCGTTCCAATGAGAATTCGAAGTAGTATACATTTTTAAATATTTATTAATTACGTGGTGGGACCGTTTGGAATCATTTGATTGTAGTCAGTAAGCAGTTGTTTTAAATAGTGAGAGAATACATGTATATATGTATATTGTAATATACGTATATATGTGTATCATTATATTGTTGATGTGTTATTCTAAACACGTTATTTGCGATAAATATAATCACATGCCTCGGTAGTCGAAAGGATAAGATGCCTACTCGGTAAACAGGAGATCCAGGTTCGATTCCTGGCTGAGGTGGTATTTTTTCGCAAAATAATTACGAGTTTTCACGACTGGTTCGTGGTCGGGCCCTGCCGTGACGCACACTCTCCCTTCTTATTTGGTTTTAAATTTGTTAGCTAGTTGTTTCATTATTTCAGTGAAAAAGGTAGCGGCTTGATTTATAAATAAAGATTATGGTGATACATACATACAAATAAAATGTTTTAAGAAATCTTTGGCTATAGAAAGCGAATCAGCTTGTGATAACAGAACAGCAACTATGTATTTAGTGAGTAAGTCTCGTATTTTCAATATATATTTCCCATAACGGAATATATATATATTTCCAAAAACGGAAATATATATATATATTATTGGTAATTGGCAAAGAATCATAATGTCCATTGAAACTTTGTCGAATGCTGACCCAGGGATATTCGTAATTATCACAAGCTTCTTGAGTTTTACGCACGTTAATTTTTTTATTTGGCAATGTCTGCAATTTTTTATATAATTTTGGATGTCACATTTCATGGTAGATCAAAAATAATCTTGTTCAAGTCTATGATAAGTTTTTGTTACTCTCGCCGATTTTTATTGCGCATCTTTTGTAAATTAGTTTTTTACGTTCTTATTCGTCAAGACATTTTACTAATGATTTACAAATGATCATGATTATGGAAAGGTTCCGTAAATATTGCTTTAACTTATGATTTATAGGTTTCCAAGAAATCGCATCATAAAAAGCTGTTTGTGCTATGCTTATGGAAATTAATTTTAATTCTGTTACCACATCCATGAACGAATACAATTAATTATATTTTCTTTTGTAACGATGCATTCTCTAGTATCGTTCCGATTCTCCATCCCGCGGATGAAACCGCCCGTCAACTTAAAGATGCAAAAAGCGCCGATAAATTTTCTAATTATCGCGATAGTAATCACAGCCTATGGGCCATACGGGGAATCTGCGGGGACGCGACGGAGATACCTTGTTGTACCTTTCGGTGCAACAAGGAAAAAATTTGGGATTCGGTCCGTCTGAAGGATTGAAACCCACGAAGAGCGCTGATAGGAGTACACAAAAAACTTGCAGTAACTCACTATTCTTGTAAATGCCCTTTATTTTCTCGGTATTATAAATTATTTCTCTTATAGTAATTATAACTTCCCGTAGATAATATATTACGTTTCCGCATTCGCAATAAAGTATAATTTCAATCGCGGATCGAGATGATATGTTAGAAATTTAGAAACGAACTCCCGCGGTCGGCGACTAGTCAGCTGTTTTTATGTTAATATTCGCGGTTTCGAATAGCTTCGCGCTAAAGCCCTCATTCGGGCCATATATGGTAAAATGCAGCGATCGATCTTCGTTCGCACGCTGTTCAGGAATTCACAAACTTGCATTTCTGGCGTAGCGCGAATTCGTTGCTATGCCGAAATGCAAGACTTATCGTGGTAGCTACAATACCCCTCCTCCGTTGGAAAAGAAAAACGGAGGAACAGAGTTTTTCTACTGTTTTATGCTAGAAACGTATACTATTACTGCGTCTGAAGATAGATCTAGGAAGATGATATTCATTTTCTGTATCTAATTCTGAGGTTACACATTTCGTAGGTTTGCTCCATTTCTTTTTCCGCAATATGAATATTGTTACGCTTATAATTATTCCTATAATAACTAACATAGTAAATCCGCTAGTTGCCATTGGATAAATAAAGAATTTTGATTGATAAAATAGACTCTCGTTTTTATCATCATTTACTTCATTTAATTTTATTTGTAAATTATTTAATTCCAAAGGATTTTGAATAATCTTTTGTATTTTTATTGGTGTTACATTTATATTATCTTCGAAATTTGATTTATTCTGTAATCATAAAATGTTATATTGTGGCAAATATGATTTTATTTTTGCTTCATGCGATATTTTTTGCGATTTTATTATAGTATCTGGTGTTACTACTTTGCAATTATTTTCTAATGATTTTGCCTGTGTTCTCAATTGTTTTCTTTATTTTTTCGTAGTCTTTATATTGAATAGTAATTACTTGCTTTGTCGCTGAAGAATATAATCATGAATGGAAATTGCTTAATGCTATCCATACAGTATTGTTTGATATAATGCATTTTACATTACAGTTGTTATAATGTTTTTTAGTTTTCAATTAAATTTCAATTTCGCAAATTGGATCGGCATTGACACGATGTATAGGAGAATTTTGTGCGCATAAATATTCATCGTTGATTTTTACACATTTTTGTAATTCGCTCCACGAAAGTGTTACATAACTATGTCCCTCTGTGTTTATGACTAATAGTGGATTATTTATTCCTATAATCGCAAAAGAATTTCCCTGATCTGAAATGGGTAATGGAATTACGTTTAATATTTTATATTTTATATTTTGGAAACGAATTAAAGAAAATTGTAGGATAGTGTATATATTTGTCATATCGTGGTATGCACAAACGGTAGTTGATTTTTCTATTATCGACCAATACTTCTCTTTTATTCTAAATGGGAAGTAAAGTCCCATCCCTCTGATAATTATAAACTTGCATCTCTAAGAGTTTCTAGTATATGATCAGCGGGCGTTAGTCGAGGATGTAATATTTCCCTTTTTTATTGATATTAAATATTCTAAGATGTCTTCAGCGTGTTAAGTCGGCTAAAACTGTATTAATCATAGTGAATTGTTCGTATATATCAGTTCGCTTTTCACTCGCTAATAATTGTTCTCAATTTCTTTGTAGTATTATATTCGCGAGAAGGTATTCGTTTGTCTGTATCATTTTTTCAGTGTCGTTTATATGGGCTATGGTCGCTTGTAATACTTTTATTTGATTTTTTACGGCGTGTAATGTTACCTGTTGTGTGTCATGTAATATAGTTCAGTTGTTCGTTTATTAACTTTTCGTCATTTGCGTCGTACCAAATAATGTTTTTGAGATTGAGCCTATTGCATTAATTAAACCTTTTTTTTTCTTTTCTGAATTATGCACAGATATTATTCTGATTATTAAACGATTTGATCTGTCGTGTTCCTTTTTTATGATTTTATTAAGGTTTAGGCATGTTTCTTTATTCGCAAACGCGATAAGTTGGCATATATTCTTTGTTTTATGCACATATCCTTGCATTTGTTTTAAGCTTTTCATTAGTGAGGCGACGTTTACTTGGATGACAAGTTTCCAGTATGATTCCACTTAATGTAGATGTTCTATCTTTTCAAAGTATATTCCAGGACGATGACTGAAATTTTCTATTTTAAATGGCATTTCTGTACTCAATTCCTCATGTGGTCCTTGAGTAGCATATAATTACTCTGTAAGATAATATTTTATCAATTGCATTAACTTTCGACTTAATTTGTTATAAATGCTTTTAATCGATTTATGTGCATTCGCAATGTTTTACGTCCAATTTTTAAAGTATAATTTACATCAGAATTCTTTTCTATGATTACATACGGACCTATCCATAACGAATCTAAGTTTTTTTTTATTTTCCGCGACATAATGCTTCGTCGTACAACAATACTTTGTCCCTTACTTTAAATTTTATTTCCTTCGCTTTTTTATCGTAGTATTCCTTTGCCTTTTGTTTTTCTTCTTTTAAATGTTTCTTTGCGATTTGATTTGTTGCTCGTAGCCGTTCTTTTAGTTCCGTTCTTTTAGTTTTGTGCGTAATTGTCGTAGATATACAACAGTTTTGGCGGGATGGTTAGGTAGGGTAGCTTGATGCCCATAATTCAAATGGCGTGTACTCCATTGCCGTATGTGTATAGGTTGAAGGTAAAAATCGCGTAAGGTATCCATTCGTCCCGATCTATTTGATCAGTGTTTATATAATGGTGAAGGTACTCTGTCAGTGTTCGGTACGTACGTTCAAGAATTCTGTTACTTTCGGGATGATAGACTGTTGTCTGTATTTTGTCAATTTTTAATCGACACACAGTTTTAAATATCTCACTTATAAAGTTAGTGCCTTGGTCGATTAATATCCTTTCTGATATCCCGTGTTCAGGTACGATTTTAATAATAAATTTTTTTGCGACTGTGGCGGCTTCTTGATTAAAGATGGGATATTACCTTACTTTTGCCTTAAATTTTGTTAGGAAGTCTTGAAACGTTAATACATATTTGTTACCTCTGTTAGTTATAGTCAAGGATCCTACGATATCCACAAAAGCACATTTTTCGAAGGGTTTTTCAAGCGTCTCCGTAATTACTAAAGGTACTTTTATTTTTTTCTTTAATTTATTCTTTTGGCAATACTCGCATTTATTCTTTTGACAATACTCGCATTTTGCGATGTATCTTTTCATATTCTTAGTAATGCCTAGCCAGATATGATGCATTCGAATTCGATTTAAAGTACGCTCGACTTCTTGATGTCTTCCTATGGACGCATCGTGATATTCATATAATATTTGTTGCTTCTCTTCTTCGTTATATTCTTTTACGGGGATTGAATTAGTTATTTCTTCGTCTCGTATGACCGTCAATACATTTCTACTTAATGCATCCGCATTCGCGTTGGCTTTCCCTGCCTTATGAATAATCTTGTAATCATATTCTTCAAGTTGCAGTCTCTGTTAGTCTTGATTCAGGGTCACTGACGTTAAACAATCATATTAACGGTTTATGATCCGTCATTATTTTAAATTTCGTCCCGTATAGATACGGTCTTAAATGTTTTACAGCCCAAATTAACGCAAGTAGTTTCTTTTTAGTGGTATTGTAATTTTGTTCGGTTCGTGATAGCACTCGGCTAGCATACGCAATCGGATACGCAGTCTTGTCCTCGGCCTTGGGATAACACGGCTCCTATCGCGTAATTGGATGCGTGAACTCTTGCGCAATGAACTCTTGCGAAAAATCTGAATAATTTAGCACAGGTGCGGACGTTAATTTTTTAATGTTTCAAATCGCGTATTGCTGTTTTGATGTCCAGACAAACTTTGCATCTTTCTTTGTTAATTTCATTAGAAGTTTAGCTATTTTAGAAAAGTCTTCAATAAATTTGCAACAATATCCGGCCAGTTCGATAAATGACTGTACATCTTTTATCTTTTTTGGTAAAAAAAGTGAAAATTTATTCACGGCTTCTAATTTAGTCGGGCAATATTCCATTTTCGGTTATAATATGTCGTAAGTAGATTACTTCTTTTTTCAAAAATTCACATTTATCCAGCTGTAATTTTAAATTGTTTTGTCGTAATCTCTTAAGTATTTCTACGAGCCTATGGTTGTTCTTTTAAGCTTGGATCGTACGAGGGTAGTCTGAAAAGTTTTGAACCTAATATAGAAACAAATATTTTTTCGGTCAAATATAGTTTTATTTTTCAACATAATCTCCTTTTAAGTCGATACACTTTTCCCATCGATACTCTAACCTCTTTAACCCCTCCAAATAGTAGTTGGTGTCTTGCTCCGCAAAATAAGCGTTTACGTATGCGACCTCCTCGTTCGATGAAAATCTTTGTCCTCCAAGCGAAACTTTAAGCTTAGGAAACAGGAAAAAGTCGCTGGGGGCCAGATCTAATGAATACGTGGTCAACCAATTCGAAGTGCAGTTCATGAATTTTGGCCATGGCGACCGTCGAAGTGTGAGCAGGTGCGTTGTCTTGATGGAGCATTTTCTTCTTCTTCAAATGCGGCCGTTTTTTTTGCAATTTCTGCCTTCAGCTTATTAAGTAATGATGCATAATACGCCCGTTATTGTTTTACCTTTTTCAAGATAGTCGATACACATAATTCCGTGACTATCCCAAAAAACAGTCGTCATTACCTTCCCAGCTGATGAAACCGTCTTCACCTTTTTCGGAATAGGTTCACCCTTTGCAGTCCACTGTTTTGACTGTTCTTTTGTCTCTGGAGTGGGGATCCAAGTTTCATTTACAGTTATGAATCGACGCAAAAAATCTGACTCGTTTTGCTTGAACCGCTCCAACAGAGCCTTGGAAATGTTCATTCGAATTCGTTTTTGGTCCAAAGTGAGCAAGCGCGGCACCTAACGCGCGGATAGCTTGCGCATATCCAATTCTTCAGTCAATATATGACAAACGCGTTCTTTCGATATACCCATAGCCTCTGCTATCTCTCTAACTTTGTTTCGACGGTCGTCCAGTACCATTTGGTGAACATTTTCGATGTTATCAGCGGTGATCGCAGTTTTTAACCGTCCCGAACGCTCATCATCAGCCAAGCTGGTACGACCACGTTTAAATTCAGCTGCCCATCTTTTTACGATGGCAAATGATGGGGCAGAGTCCCCGTAAACAGCGTCCAACTCAATTTTTGCGCAGGCGTATTGCCTTTCAAATGTAAGAATTTAATCACGGCACGATATTCAATTTTTTCCATTTTTACAAAAACTGACATCGACTGACACAAACGACTATCAAACAACAACTGAGCGTTCAAAATGGCTGAAATTTTCACAAAAGTCTTTCAAAACATATACTATTGTAGTACTAGAATGATTTTGACGAGTAACGTCATCTTCATGTTAAGGCTCAAAACTTTTCAGACTCCCTCGTAAATTATAATATCGTCTAGGTATACTAGACATTTCAATCCTTGTATTCCCGTTAGGATTGTATTCATCAATCGTTGAAATGTGGTGGACGCATTTTTTAACCGAACGGCATACGATTAAATTCGTAATGACCATAGGGCGTAAAAAAAGCTGTTTTATGTTTGTCATGTTCAGCTATTGGTATTTGATGGTAACCGGAAGCAAGATCTAACGTTGTAAAATATTTTGCGTTTCCTAATTGATCTAATATATCGGTTATATTAAGGAGAAGAAACGAGTCTCTGATCGTAAAATTATTTAATTTTTAAAAATCTACTACAATTCTTAATTTCGATTTTCCGGATGCGTCGGTCTTCTTTGGTATTACTAGGAGGGGCGCATTCCATTGAATGCTAGATTGTATAATCCCATGCTCTAGCATTTCGCGAATTTGTTTATCAATTTGTTTATGTTTTTCTGGAAGACGATACGGTCATACGTTTGCGGAGTCGGTTCGCGTTATTATCTCGTGTGATATTATGTTCGTGCATGTCAGTGGTTCTCCGTCTAAATGGAACACGTCACTGAATTCTTCACATATGTGCAGCAATGCTTTTCTTTCTTTCAAATTTAAATGAGTAATTCTTAAAAGATTTCTTATCTTTTCCTCACGGGAAAGTTCGTTCCGATCGTTAATTTTGGTCATATTTATCGCCAGCATTTCGGGGGTTTATCCATTAATTCATCACGTGCGGCACTGGTATTTCTACTGTTGTCTCCGTAGTATTTAGAATATTCACGAGATATTCGTGAGACTCTACTAGACAGTTTCCGATTAAAATACCTGGCGACGTTTCTTCCGATTGCATAATGCTGATCATATTTCGACCTGTATAATAGTTTCGCTGCGCGATTTCAAAGTAACCTTCCTACAGGGATAAAGTTTGAAATTTATTCCTTTGATTTTCACGAGTTTATTCCCATAACCACAATTAATTCTATTTTTTCGTATGAAATCCACTCCTAAGATTCCATCGTATTCCATAGGTATCCATCACCTTTTCTATTATATATATATATATATATATATATATATATATATATATATCGGATGTCGAATTTCACTGGTTTTTAATGGTATCGTTAAATATAATAAGTTTTCACAATAGTGGAAATTCCATGTCCCGTTATCCCGGTTAATTTAATTTTTTTTTCATAAATTTTGATTTCTCCTTTTAACGCTTTTAGTTTTAAAAGTGAGATAGTCGCACCTGTGTCAAATAAAAAATGTTTTTTTCCGCTTTCAGCTTCTTGAACGGGCAGAGTAATTAGATCTAGTCCAGTTTCTACGCATGGCATTTTCTTAAATGACATGATAAACATGAGAAATTCGATACTCAGTGGCGATGCGGACAATTCTAACGCTATCCTCGTCATTACTAGCTTGTGACTCTGATCTTCCTTTTATCTTGCGATTGTCCTTTGTGTTATGATTTTCATAAGTAGTTTTGTTCACGGTAGCGTTTTGACGCGTAGTATTATCTTTTACGGGCCGGCCGTGTAATGACAGCATTCATCGCGCACGTGCCCGATCTTTTTGCAATGCTTGCACTATTTATTTATAGTGTTTACGCGAGGGTATCCTTGGACCCTTGATAATGTGAATTTACTACGACAGTCTCGTATGTAGTGACCCATTCTCTCGCATCTTTGACATTGAGGGATGGAAGTTTTTATCTGTCACACAGCATCAGTTTTATTTCTATACTGAAAATTTACTTGGTTGCTCGGACTTCTCACCTTTTCCTCCGCGCTCGCACTTGCTATAGCTTCTTGCAGAATACTTTTGTGATCGAACAATTAATTTTATTTCATCCGATTATTTAATCCGATTTGAAAATTGTGCAAAGCCTAAAGTTTAATTGTTTCTAATATAGCACATTGCACTCAAAATTATGTTTCCCTCCTTCAATCATGGATTCATACAATTCCAGCACGTCTACTCTTCGACCAAAATTTTGCTTTCTGTGTTTTTTTGGTTAAGAGAATTAAATTCTATTTGTAAATGCGTAGACCTTCGTTCGCACGCTATTCAAGAATTCGTAAACTTGCATTTCTGGCATAGCGCGGATTCGTTACTATGCCGAAATGCATCGTAGTAATTATTCGAGCTACAACAACCCGAACGCACCCGAAGAAGCCCGAACGATACTTCAAATTCTATTAAAATAACAAACAAGATTTATTTATTACTAATTTTTGTTATTCCGATTATTCAGGTAAAATAATACCTACGAATCGACCTGAAATACTCCGAAATCAATCGAATCATCGATCCATGGTAAAAAACCCGTTCCGATCGTAAAATATACAAATTCTCGGAATCATCCGGGCTCGCTCTAGCAAAACTGATCCCGACAGAGAATCCGCCAAGAAGAAGTTGCGAGTACGCAGCCTCACCCAGGAGTTATTGGTCGGAGCCGATCTTTATCTCCTACCCGATCCGTCAAATCCGCTTGCCGGAGATACTCGAGATAGCGTGTTCGCTGCCCCAGCCAGGAATTACTGGCGTCGGTCAAAGATCTCCGTCGCCCGAAATAAAACATAACGTACGGCAAATCGTCACGCCAGGTGTTTCTGACCGTTGTGCCCTATGCTGCTAGACACGCCGGCGCTCACCGTTGTGAACGACCTCCGCCATCCTTACTCCCGGGAATTCGCGACGAACCATTACCGCCCGCGACAAACCGCTACCGTATTCGCATCGTTCCGATTATTATCCGCACCCGCTGTAAATATCCGCGCCCGTTGTCGCGCTGTTATAATAATTGCTTGTAATCCACCGCTGTACATAACCGCGTCCATTACATTGTATAATAATTGCGCCGATTTCTTAATCTACTTTAAAATACGCTGCGATTGTTGTCATCACGATTGGCCACATCAACTTGTCATCTAAAATTCCTTGCTAAATAAATAGCAGTTAATCAAGGAAAATTTATTCGTCTTACCGTCTTTCATCCCGGGCAACCGACGAGCGTATCCGCGCATTTATAAAACACCGCGAGTCACGAGCCGGCGAAAAGGCGGTCCGTTTTATTTTATTTATGGAAATTCGGTCGTTTATTTTTAGAGGAAATGTAATTAATGTTTTAGTACTAATGTCAGAAATTTTAGTTTTCTCATACATTATATCATAATATTCAGGTAATTCATTTAATTTAGCATATTCCTTTGAACCCTTATCAAATGGTGTTTCCTCCATGATTATAAAGATTACATGGTTATCCCTTTTTGATATTAGTATCGCGTGACTCGATAACTTTTAGTAAGGGTCTCTCTTCCAGATCCATATGGATCATGAAATAGTTCATTATCGTTATGACGACTTATGAGTCGTCGTACCTTCCGATATTTCACTACTGGAGTCATTTGAATTTTCACTCCTGACATCTATAGGATCTTGGGGAATTTCGGGATGACATTGGATTGGAGAACTCTCCGTAATCTCATTTAAGCTTTCAATATTAGAATCCGATAATGGTTGTTTATCAGACTGTATGGACTATTTGGCGATAGAAATCATAGGGTAAGTAACATTTTTGGAAGGATTTCGAGACAAGGCGTCAGTGTTATTATTTATTTTTCCAGATTTGTGAATTATATCAAATTTGTATTTAGATAATTTAAGTTTCCATGTCCAAATCCGAGAGTTTGGATCTTTTATAGAATGCAACCATACTAATGGTCGGTGGTTGGTTAATAATGAACTTTCTGCCGTATAAATAGTGTCTAAAATATCTTCTTTTTTTTCTTCGACTTATTTTAAGACCGAATCCTGTATTCTGTCCCATTTTACCTCACTAGAATCTCACTTTTCCATTTTTAGCTATCTTTGCTATCCTGTCGTCGTCCATTCGTCCCACATGGTCCCTCCACGCTCATCTTCTGACTCTAGCCCACTTCACAACATCCTGCATCTCGCACTTGTTGCGAATGTCCTTATTGTTTACTCTGTCTCATATGGTATTGTCAGTGATGCATCTTAGGATTTTCATTTCTGTTGTTCGTAATTTGCGTTTGGTGGTGGCAGTCTCTGCTCTCGTTTCTACGGCATATGTCATCACAGGCCTCACGCAAGTCTCATACTCTGACTTTGCTCTCGAGTTTCATGTGTTTGTTTCTCCACATTACGTCCCTCAGGTAGCCAGATATCATAGCGGCTTTGATCGTTTGCGTTTGTGCCTCTTCCTTGAGGTCCCTATAGCTTGTGATGTGGACCCCCAGATATTTGAAGGTCATAACCTGTTCCACGCTTTTGTTGTATACTGCCAGTTTTCTCTTTAGCTCTTTTGCTATCACAAGCATGGGTTTTCGGGACCGATATGTACATATTATACTTTTTGGCAGTCAGCTCAAATTGGTATAGAAGTTTTTGTAGGTCGTTCTCATCCTCAGCTATTATCACGGCATCGTCGGCGTAACAGAGTATTTTATCTCTTTGTTTTCCAGCCTGTTATCCTTCACCGGCCGCTTTGACTTCCTTGATGATCTCATCCATAATGACATTGAAAGCACCGGACTTAGGCTGTCCCCTTGTCTTACTTCAGTTGAGACTAGTATCTTCTTGGTGATCTCCTGCCTTTATACAAGTGCTATTGCCGGAGTTCAGTTCTTTAATAATTGCTATGATGCGTATGTTTAGCTTTCAGCTTTTCAGTATCCTCAATATGTCGGCGAGTTTGACTCTATCAAATGCCTTTGTGAGATCAATGAAGCACATATAGGCGACCTTGTTAAATTCAATAGCTTTTTCGACTATTTGGCGAAATATGAAGATCGCATCGATTATAGACCTGTTATGCCGGAATCTTTGCTGCTCTTCCTCGGTGCCTATTGATGCCACTTCTTCCGCTATTATCCATGTAAAAAGCTTTGCTATTGAGCTTAGAAGACTTATGTCTCTGTAATTCTCTGAATCCTTTTTTGTACAGAGGTACAGTTATACACTTTTTCCATTTTTTCGGGATCCTCTTCGTCAGGAGAATCCCGTTAAAGATGGCGTGTAGCTCTTCTATGAGTGCCTTTCCTCCGTATTTTATCATATTTTTGTTCTTAATTTCATCTGGTCCCGGGACCTTCGAATTTTTTAGTTTAGCCATGGTTCTTATTCCTCCTTTGTTATGATCCAATTCGCAATCCGACTCTCGTCTTCCATGCTATTATGTTCTTGCTGCTCTTCGCAGCGTCGTATAGCTTCTGAAAATGGTTCTCCATCTTCTCATTGTCTAGTTGTTATTCTGTTTATGTTGATAAACTCATTAATAGGTTTTTTCCGATTCCTGAGTATATTCCATATTCTTCTTTGACATCCGTATAAATCGTGCTCCATCTCGGATGAAAATCTTTCCCAGAACTCGCGCTTGATGATCTGAATTTCTGTATTTGCTCTGTTCCTCACTTCTTTATTCCTATTGTAAGTAGCATTTCCGCTTCTGTATTGTAGATATGTTTTCCTCTTTTCTGTTACTAGAATCTTTATCTCCTGTGAACCATGATTTATTTTGTCCACCTTGTTTTATCTTCCTCTTTCCCAGCCTCCTCTGCGGTTGTCATTACATTGATATATAGCTTGGTCCATGCTCCTCCACGTCATCGACCTCCGATATCTTGTTCTCGCGGATTTTCTGTGCTAATTTGGTTTGATAGTGTTTTCGTGGATTCGTCTGTTAAGAATTCTATATTATACTTTATGATCTTTTTGGGTTCTTTTCTCGTCTTTTATACTGTCCCATGTATTTTGACGAGCATCAGACTATGATTGATCCTGTTGTACCCCGGATGGGCTACGACGTAATATTAGGGATAGTCGGATTCGTTAAGCCTAAGGAGTTGAGTCTTCGAGCAGGATCAAAAGAATGTAGGGATCTTCTTGAATTCACTAACACACACTTTCTTTATTTTAATTGATTTATTTTCATAAGTACACAGATGCTTGATATATTAACGATTATATTTTACACACGGTTAAACGTCGTCGGGTGACTCGGTGCGTCTCGCGTTACTCTGGCGGCCGACGACCGAATATGTCACCTGAGATGCTGATAGTACGGCTCGCGTGAATTTCGCTATGAGATTCGGTAATATCTCGTGCGATTATTATAAGTTCGATTCCGGACGACACGTAATTTTTGACTCTCTCGACTCCGCCTTGTGTAACCGGTTATATAGGCTGATTGATGCCCGATCAGCATTCCGATCGGTTGCGTCGATCAGTTGCGTGATATTGATTGATTAATATTACGCTCGGTTTGATCATCAAATTTAGGAATTTGCTGATAGGCTTTTCGCAATGTTCTCGCGTGATGCATTTCTGCGGTCTTTCGAAAGACTGGTTGCAATTTCGGTCACACATTTGTGTTGTTTTTCGAAAGACTTTTTTCGAGATTCATGCGGACTATTTTTGTTGCCATGCGGACTACTTTTATTATTAGTTGTAGGTCTGGCTACAACAGCCCCCGTGTTTGCCGAGCTTAAAGTTTTCACATCTAGTATTATAGACGGATGTATATTTTTGTTCGTTATTATATAATATATAATCTATGTCTAAAATATGAAATACAGTAAACTATTGCCAAACATTCTTTCTTGATGGTTGAATATCTTTTCTTTACGTCATTCAGTATACGAGATGCGTAAACTATAAGAAGATCTTTCCAGGTATTTCCTCAGAATTCCTTTTAAGACATATCCGGATGCATCCGTGGTTAGGATGAACGGTTTATCGAAATTGGGATATTGTAGTATTGGTGTTTTGCATAAGAAATTTCGAAGTTCGAGAAAGACATAGTTTTGCATTTCAGTACAAATAAAATTTCTGTTTTTTTTTAAGAAATCAGTAAGAGGCTATTTTAGAAAAATTCGGGATGATTCGGCGGTAGTAACCCGCTAAACCTAAAAGCTGTTTTACATTTTTTTGATTACGAGGTAACGCGAAAGAAATGTTGGACGGTTTTTTATTTTTTCAGGGTTCAGTTTTACTCCATTTTCTAACTATTTTTATGCCCCAAATATGATACTTCGTGGCTTAAAAATACGCACTTATTGGATTGCAGTTTTAAACTTGCATTTCTTAATTTCATTAGCTGATTAAAGAGGCATCCCCTGGCACCCAAAAAATCAGCTCTAACTTTGTGAATTTTTTATGGAAAAATGAATAACATGAAAAATAATTTGAAAAATCAATTTGAGGATTTTGTTCTACATCTTTTTTTATTGTAAAAAAATATTTTTTCATCTCGTTTAAACAACAAAATAGTGGCCATTTGATCCAATTCTGGAACACTTTTTGTGAGACGGGCTCAAGCAGTATACACGATTTCGGCAAACTGTTCAATCTACGCAAACTAAGAAAAAATGACATCACTTACACTGTTATAATTATCATTCGTAGAGATTTTTTAAAATATTCATTTTTTTTTGTAAGGGCGAGTGAAAAAAATTTTCAATTTTTTTGAAAAAAAAATCTTTAATTGTTGATTAAAAAAAAACTATAAAATATTTTGCAAAAATCCTACGTCAGACGATAGAGAGTGTTACTAAGAATATTCAGTTAAAATTTAAAATCAATCGAATAAAAACTTTTTGAGTTATCATGTACATCGTCTCAGAAAATGCAGTTTTGAGAAAAATGCGTTTAAAGTTTTTGAAACATTATATAGCTGTTTTGAAACATTATACAGCTGTGTCACAGCAAAAATTTTCATCTTACCATCAATCTGCGATGCCTGCTCCAAAGTTGACCTTCTGCCAATTCATCAGCCTTATCAACTTCCTTTCTGATCGCTAACAGCAACCTTTTAGCTTCTTTTGTCCCCTTCGTGAGACTTTTTTCTACTTTCTTCACGCGCGCTGCGTCGTGTTCTTCACAAAATTCGTAGCAGTTACGACCAATTTTGAGGTGCAGTACTTTCATAATTTGCAAGTACTTTCTGTAACATCATTGAAATTGCAAACAACTAAATCTACTGCAATTTCTAACTTTTTTGTCGAAATGTTGAATTTTTGGAGCTATTGTCTATACACTTGCGTTAGCTTTCGTTACTATTTTGCGTGTAACTTCCAAGACAACAATTCAACAATTTATCCTTGCTCGTTTCCTCATAAATTGCCTTCACTGCATTGAAAACAATAATCAGACATTGGTTTGCGCTTGTAGGAAGAGAATGTATATTCGTGACATCTAATTTAACCAGAGAGGTAGAGATGTTGAAGGAAGAGGTTGCTCATCTAAAAGAGGATAATAAACAATTAAAATTGGAAAACAAAAAGACGCGGGAATATTATGAAAGATTGATGGCACCTTCAACTTCTTCCAAGACTTTCCAACTTCTTCTCTTCGCCGCCGGGGATCCCAAAAAAGCGTAGTCCTACGTATAGCAAAGTCTGCACGTCTGCTCATAAAAATGACGAAAGCGGAAGATATTCACCTAAAAAGGAAAAGAAAGAATTAGTTGCATTATTCACAGAAAATGTGATACGTACCTTGAAATCCTTGCGGCTCCATGGGAGTCAGCCAAATCCCCTATTTTGAGAAGTGATGCGGAGTCTGGAACACTGGTACCTGCAAACAAAAGAGTATTAAGGAGAAGAATAAGAAGATTAAAGAAGACAAGGTTTGGCCGCCCTTACGCAGAAACGTTCTCGAAGAAACGGACCCTTCTGTATTGGAAACTATCTTGCCTACGATTACGGATACTGAGTCTGAATGGATCCAGATCTTTATAAAAAGGAGGAAAAGGGATAGGAAGAAGGAAATGAGAGATTCGCTTCTCCTCCCCCTCCCCTCCTTTACCCAATCTGGGAAAGGAGGGAAGAGAACTCCTCGTTTGGAAAGTAAGGATAATAGGAGAGAGATTAGGAAGAAGGATTCTGATTCTGGCTCGGGATTACCTAAAAGGAGCGAAATTCCTAAGGACAAAAGGCGACCCCCAAGACTATCGTAATAATTATTAAGGCAGCGGAAGGTAAGTCTTGTGACGAGGCATTTCAAAAAAATTAGGGAGATAATTTCGCGGACGAAACTAGGAATTGAGAAGATTAAAACCAGATACATAAACTGGAGATTTGTTGTTGATAGAAATTCACGGAGATAATTCGGATAAGGCAGATAAACTAGCGGCGAAAGCTAGGCAAATAGTTAGCCCCAATATTAAAATTGTGCATCTTGTTAAATTAGCGAGTATTACACTCTCGGGTGTCAATAATTCCATTATCAGAGAAGAGATCGTAGATGCAATTGCAAGCAAGGCAATTGTAAGCATTAGGAAATATCAACTAGTGCATTAATACATATGGCGAACCAATTGCGTCGTGTGGATCCGATGTCCTCTTGCAGTGGTGATCAAACTGTTTAAAGAAGGAAGAATGTTGATAGGCTGAACGGAAGGTAAGAATGGACTTAGTAGAAGATAAGAATGGACTTAATAGAAGAAAAGTGTTATAGGTGTTTAGAGTTCGGGCACTTGAGTCGAAACTGCAAGAGCCCTATTGACAGATCTGGATAGTGTTATAGATGGGAGAAAAGGCCACTCATCTAATATATGTGAGAAGGGTTCCAAATGTATTCTCTGTTTTGAAGCGGGACTACAATCGGACCATAGACTGGGTACGAATAAATGTCATGCATTGAAATATCCGGACAGAATAAAACCTGCGTAAATTGGCGGAGTCGATGAACATGGAAATAAATATGGATATTAATGAACTATAATGTTCTACAAATTAATTTAAACCATTGTGAAAGGGCGTAAGACTTAATGTTTCATTATGTTAAGGAAAAGCGTATCAATGTTTTTGTCTCGGAACCCTACAAGGTAGAAGGAGGTGGTGATTGGTTTCCATCTTTTAATAATAATTGTGCCATATTGCTTTTTAACTCTGACGATAATCCTATGTTTACAAAGATTAAGAATAGTAATGGATTTGTAGCTGAATATTAATGAGCATCTGATGATTAGCTATTACCTTTCACCAAATCGTACGCTTGCCGATTTTAGTGAATATCTAGACAATTTATATAATCTAGTTCGGGACTACTCCTTTAATAAAATATTATAGTTATATTGTGAGAGATTTTAACGCACGTTCGATGAGCTAGCATGACTCTCTAATTAATAATAAAGATATTTTGCTTAAATGATGGATGGACTCTACTAGCTTATCAATCGTGAATAACATTTGTGTTACTTATGGTGAACAAGGGAGATCTATCATCGATTTAATCCTTAAGTCTCAGACTCTATTATTTGGAATCGATTCAAGTGGAGGCTATTGGATACCTGGGAATTTGTATCTGACTACAAATATATCTAGAGCATATTATATTTAATAGAATTGTATTCCATTTAGAATCTGTCCGTAGCCGTTTGAGCCAGCAATTGAGTTTCAGCAATTCGTCTTTAGAACTGATAGGTCTACTTGCGCTAATTAGAGTGCAGCGAATTGTCCAATCATATATTACAGAGCTTGATTATTATCAGTTTGGATATTAAAAGCACGTTCAACTCGTTACCATGGAGACATATTATTGCGGTCTTGTTGGACAACGTTCCTGGATATTTAGTGCAAATTGTTATGGATTATTTGTTCAACAGGAAAATTCTAGCTGTTAAGAAGAATAAACAAAGCGTATCTTTTCCTGTGTCGTGCAGTGTCCCACAAGATATTGGGCTCACTGCTCTGGAATATAATAATATATAATAATATACGACTGCGTGCTCAACGTTGGGCTTCCCTTAGAATATATATCTTGTGTTTTACCGATGATACATTGGTATTGGTTAGCAGTAGAGACTTTGGACAATTAGAGACTAAGGCGAATTTGGTATGTGATTTACTGATTAGTAAAATTAAGGATTTGGAATTGGAGATCTCTCCGACTAAGAATGAAGCTGTATTGTTCTGCCCTAGAAGAATGAAAAACAAGGACGTAATAATTTTAATCGGTGGAATGACAATTCGGTCAGATGAAATATTTGGGAATTATGATTGACGATTCATAGCGATTTACTGATCATTTTGAATGGTCTTTCGAAAGTCGGAGAGAGTTCTATCCAGGCTGAACATATTGAGATCCAACTTGTGGGGCCCAAAATTTAGTAAGCGCAAGCTGTACGCTAATGTGATACATTCAAATTTACTTTGAATGTATAATGCTCCCATATATTGCTAGCCGAATACAGCGGCGTATTGCGATTCAAGTTATCTCGGCTTACAGAACGGTGTCTCTTACGGTCTCGCTGCTCGCCGGAATTCCTCCGTTTGCGATTCTTGCAAGGAGCAGAAAGTTTATAGAACGATATCTGAACTGGAGACGCGGCACCAGTGTAGATTATCTGACAGAGCACATAACGTCATTAAAATGAGAGCTAAGCAAGTTATAATCGATACATGGAAGCGAGATCTTGATGATATGTTTCCGGATGATCCGGTGTTTATACGCGTAGATTAATTTTATCTTTCTTCGACGAGGAGCTATCGCGATCACATGGCCAAATGATATTCCGACTTACACAGATTTGACAGGACACGGTTGTTTTAATACTATCTCCGGAAGATTGGCAAATTTCATACGGACCGATATAAATTTTGACGCGTTGCGCGATGACGTCAATCACACGATTTTTGCATGGTCTAGTCCCCCCTCAGAGAGGAGACTAAACGTAGGGTAGGAAATAGAATGACGGAGGATATACTGATCGCAATAATGCTGTCGAGCCGGGGGGAATGGAATGACGTGACCTCCTTTGTCAAGAAGATCATGTCTCATAAAGAAGATGCGGAAAGACGGAGGCAGAGGATTCGGATCGCGGCAAATTAGGCGATCAATTAGTCGATCGCTTGTTCGTTAGAGTGTTAGTCTCGCTCGGTGGATTGGTTAGGTCCTGCATAGCCGATCGGCGCGATCGCGATCTTCTTGCATTACCACATATGCTCCTACAAAGAAAGGTTAGTATCAATACTCACCTATTCTTCCTTCTTCCCACGACGTTGACTTCTGATCCTGGTTCTGATCCTGGCCGGGTTCCTGAGCTGCTGCTGTCCTGATGGTTCCTGTAAAGAAAATTAATTAGTAGTAGTAATTACCATAATTAAGGGCTTCGATTAGCGAGCACGGCTGAATAAGATCCTGAAGTTATGCCGTTGGCGTTCCAGGGTCCTCTCCTCAAGGCTTAGGACGAATAGGTTAATGAGGATGGTTTTAGTGAGTAGTACCCGATTAGTGGATGAGTTCCACACTACCTGGAGAGAACGGTTACCTCCAGGTGTGCGTATTTTCCCTCTTTTCGCAAAAAAATATAGGGTTAAATTATAAGTGTATCTTTTATATTCTGGAAATATATGCTTTTATTTGTATTTTTATATTAAAAAATATGTCAAATATATTATACACATTGTATATATTATACTGTACTATATAAACTGTACTATATAAACATATTTTATGTAATATTTATTATAAAACATTTCGCCTTAAATATTATGTCTGCACATAATCTTAAAAGACCTAAATAATATTAATAAAGAGATTGACTTCTTTGTTCTGTTGTAACCTGAATTACTTCTTACATATTATTTATGCTATTATTTATCATATCATATCTTCATTATTTCTTATCCTCACGATCATTCTCAAATCGGAATAGCCGGTTCTGTAGCGGTGCTACAGAAACACCGGCCGGAAATGCACAAAAGCAAGTCTGTAAATTCCAAAAAAGAGGAAATTCCAAAGCAGAGCGCGAACAAGTTTGCAAAAGCGCGCCATTTTGATCATATATGGTCCAATTTAGAATTATAACGCGACGAAACGTGATACTAGAATACTACAAAAACGGTCACTAAATGACCGAGAGCGGAGCACAGACACAATACGTAATAGGACAGTTGTACTTCGTCACGGCTAGTCGTTATCAGTAATTAATAATAGCGAGATTCACACGAAACATTATCAAGAAGTCGTACCAATAAATCAACTACTTAACAAAAGTAAGTAATAATATTTGATCGAAGAATCTTCCACTTACGATCCTGCTCGGAGTTCTAACGCCTAAGGCTCGGCGAACCCGACTTTCCTTAATTATAATACAATCTTGTAACCCAATCCGAGCTACAACATTTTGGTGACAGCGGTGGGATTGTCGACATTATCCCCACGATTCATACAATCTGAGAGGATAATCGTTAACTGAGCCAACAGAAATCGAGAAACCTGAAGAACCTGCAGTATTAGCCCTAAGGCTGCAGACAGAAGAGAAACTTTCTTCACAAGACCTGTGGGAAACACGCGGACGGAGAAGGCCCTGTCAGAAAATAACAAGCCTACAATCGAAAGAGTACGAAAAGAATAGCTGAGTGCTGACTTAGGATAATCCTACAGCTATCAGCGGTAGCAGAGAGCGAGCCAGCATCGTCCAACGTACATCGATCAGTCGACAAGGACACTCGGAAGCAGCCAGCGAGCACATATCAGTGACACCGAAGAAGGCACCGATTTACGACTACAACACGTGACAACGAAGTAGCATGAAGCTAGCAGCGATACTGTAAGTGAAAAAATCGTATCGCAGTAAAAATTGTATAAGCAAGCGATAGCATTGATGTCGGACGGCGAAATAAATAGAAACCGACCCCTTAGAAATATATCATAATTACACGGCGAGCGAATACAAAGAACGCGAAATCCTGTCACTCCAGTGCGTGTAGTCCAAGAAGCCGTCGATATTCGTGATATCCGCGTGCGACGAAATTTAGAAACGCGACACTTAGATAAGAACTCATCTGAGCCGGTGCTCCACACAGTTATCGAGCGAGTATTTCTGTTCAACGACGTAGACGAGAACCTAATACCGAAACCAGTGAACGAATACAGACTGCATCCCAGAACGAAACGCTTTGAAGGAAACGACAGCCAAAATTCACAATGGAGAGAATTCTCGCTAACATCTTACGACGATAACATTTTCGATCCGGAAGAATATTACACAGCTCTGCAAACCTCGTGCAACCTCTAGCATAGAAACATGGCGGAACGACAATTACACCTCGTGGCGAGGAAACTACGGAATCAGAGGTAATCTGTGCAGACGTAGACGCGGAAATAGAACGTCTCAGAGCTTCGGCAGGTCCCTCGCGTAGAAGGATAGAGCAATCAAAACCGAACAATAAATCAATATTAGACGTTGCTAGAAAGAATTCGCGCGCTACAAGAACGAATGGATTAACTAGAAATTACGGTTTTCGACCATAACGAAAACCTATTCGCAGAAGTGCCTAATGAACAACCCCGTGGCGAATCGTTAGACATAACGTACGGACGAATACTACGAAGATATACGAAACCGACTCGAGACCATAACGGGATACCTACGATTAAAAGAAGTTCGCGATATTATTCCGGAATTCGATGGAACCTCTCATAAACTGCCGGAAATTTTTAAGTGCCGCATCATACGCTATGAAAAATACAAATCCGATAGAAGAAGGAACGCTACTAGAAGCAATACTATGCACTAAACTAAAAGGTAGAACTATGATTGATTTTCAAACTCGAGATATACGCAATTTTGCTCAGTTAAAAAAACAGCTAGAAGAAAAGTATTACACACTTGCAATTAGAGTTCAATACGCTAAAACAAAGATCCGGAAAATTGGAAAAAGCATTCGGATTGCGTACGGACAAACTAACTATGGAGCTATATGAGTCCATGATAGAAGATCGAAATAATATAATAATAAAAAGTAAACGAGCGATCTTGGAAATCATATAGCAGCAGGCTCTATGCAATTTTCAGCTCGGATTATTAGACGACATAAAACTATTAGTACGATCAACATTATACAACGCTGCAAGACGCCATCGTTGATGCGAGTGCGGAAGAAAAATTTAAAGGAACCAATGGAAAATTTTGGGCGCGCAAAAGCGAATACAGTACGCACACCTGCTCGCGAAAATAAAATACCACAATGCCAAAGATGCGGAAAAATCGGATATATCGGACGAGATTGTTGAACTAGTAGATACACGAACCAATTTTCTTTACCCAGAGTCGGAAAATATTTACCCATCGGTGAAAACGCAATAGAAAAATATTGCATAAATTATAAAAAGGCGGGACACGATAAAAAAGAATGCTGGTCAAAACCCAATGGATCAGAGAGTACACAAGTAAGACGACCGAGACAAGAGAAAGAAACGAGAGGACAAGTAAATACTACGATAAGAGCAAAAGAAAACGAAACGTGCAAAGAAGACGCAGAATTGTCATTCAGTAGTAGAAGAAGAAGAGGAGAAAGACAGAAAGATAACGCGAGCCGCGCGAGAGCATCAAGTAGCTCAGATATCCGGCAGAACGCGGGCTACTCTAGATTTGATAACTTTGCCAATAAAGGAAATAAGAAAAGGAAAAATGAATTTCTTGTTGGATATGGGTACTATCCTAACACTTGTTAAAGTGGAAAATTGAAAGGGGGAATATGCCAATACGAGAGGAACAAATAGCCCTCACCGGCGTAATAAGACACAAAATTCACACTCTCGGTAAGATTCGAGCCACGATCATCCTCAGAAATACTTCTTTTCTTTCCTTCTCCTATCTACTATTCCCCCTCCACAACCACCTAATAACCATTAAACTTTTTAGAAGTGAAGAAAGTAGAAGTAAAAAGAAGAGGAGAAGAATGGAAGCCATCGATACCAGCCGCTTGATTCGTGGGCGTCTCTCTGTAAGATTCTACGAATGGAATCTCCGTTCCTGTTTTGGGTGCAGTTAAAAAATGGAGAATCAGCTCTGCAAGATCTGTCGGAAGAACTTAACTTCCGAATGAACCGCAAATCCAAAGAACTCATTTGCTGGCCCAACGACATAGAGGAAGACAAACCTGTTGCCATAAAAGACGGCGACGTATGGCAAAGGGGATTGATTACGGGAGTCAACCCGGCCCAGAGGACCGCCCGGATCGATCTCAGGGACATAGGACGCCAAGTGTGGAGACCATTCCATCAAATTTTCCGCTTGGAAGGGCGTTTCCAAGAATTATGCTGGCAGGCTCTTATCTGTGGACTAGCCTACACAGGACCGGCTAAACCAATCAGATTTTGGTCCAGGAAAACTAGAGCCTTGTGCCGAATCCTAGCCGAAGAACGCAGTGGATATATTAACATTGTGCGTCCACTGGAAAACAGGGCCGCAATGGTCAAATTAATCTTGCCGCACGAAGACGACTGGGGGATTACGAATCTTCGTGACGCACTGGTATCTCTAGGGGAGGCACGAGTCGAGAAAGAGGCCCGAATCGTGGATACCTTCCCAGCGATCTAAAAATATGAGTCTATATACTTAGTTATTCCTTTGTTTCTTTTAATTATACAATCCTTATTTCTCTTAGTTATATCTTTTTTTTATCTCGTATACTTACTTAGTTAATAAAGTAGTGTTTAAGTACAATCGTATACAATCGTAAACATTATAATTTAATACTAATCATAATAATTTTGATAACAATTACTTAAGTTCCTTTTATACATATATTATCCACCTTTTAATACTAAACTTATTATATTAATTTTTTTTTATTTATTACTATTTTTCTTTACGAGTTATTTTTTTTATTTTTATTCGAGTTGTTGTGCGGGTCGTTTCGGAGGATCGGTCCAGGAGTCGGCGGGGATGAAGCACTCACCACTTCTTTTTTATTTTAATAAATTTTATTAACACTCAATACAGTTTGTCTTTTCTAATTCGGACCGCGACAGACGTGACGGCACGCGGATCTCGACGAGTCCTCTCCTCATATCGGTCTTCCGTTTTTATCCTGTTCCGGGCGGCCGGTCCTTGCCGTGTCATCAACATGTTCGTCAGCGTTCGCGGTATATTTCTGGGTCGCGCGGCAGTTTTCCACGTAAGGGCCGCGCAACCCGGTTCACAGTTGCTTCACGTCGAACGATTACACCATATTTGCGCGATTAGCACACTTCGCTATCGCTTGGTAAAATAATAATTCATCGGATAAAGTATCGCTTGCCGCAATCCGCTTTGTCAGCGGTGGGCGTGATTGCATTCTCGGCGCTCGCGACATCCCTCCCCCTGTGATGGAAGGGAACCATGGGGGTTCGGCTTTCATGTGTCCCTTACTTAACGCTCGCGGCATCCCTCCCCCCCTTCGATGGAAGGTGATCTTACTTGTTAGTTTACATATGTTGTCGCGTGACTGTAATATAATCGTGTGCTTATGACTAATATAACATAGCATCGTCGCGGCGCCTCTGTGCGGTCTCGCTTTTCTTCTGCTTTTTATTTTTGTTTTTGTATGCGCCATGTTATCAATCCTATTATAGTTATTATTACTACGCAGGTACCTGTTCCCATAGAGTATACAGTGTATTTATTTTTGAGTAAATTATAATCGCTATCTTCTAGAGTTTCTCTTATTTCTTCTAGACTTATGCTTAACTTGGTTAAATCTACGGGGTTCTTAATTATTTGTCGTAACGTGTCGGTTTTCGCTAGCTTATTCTTATCGGTGTCTTTATTTTTTATTTCTAATGTTATATTGTATTCGGGGAGGTAGTTTTGAATATATTTTATTCCCTCAATTTTTTGTGTTTTTAATATTACATTTGGTGTGATTAGCTTGCAATTATCTTTTAGCTTTATTTTTCCGGTTTCTTCTAATATAATTTTCTCTTCTATTTGCTTTTCGCACTTAATGCTAATTTCTTGCTTGTGTGCCGTGGAGTAGAGCCACGCTTGCTCCTCCGTCAATGCTATCCACAACGGTGTGTTAGATATCATATGATTCTTTTCGCAGTAATTGAGCTGTCCCGGTGTATATATTTGCACCTCGCATGGTGCTGTTGTTTCCGCATAATATGTCGCGAAGTTCTGTTCGCATGTGTATGTGTTTGTTTCTCGTATGCAGCGTTCTAACTCTACTTCCTCTAGTAATTTGTAGTGGTGATTCTCTTTATCTATAGCTAGCAAAGGATGGTTTATTTTTATGTAGGCGAATACATTCGCATGATCGTGTACTGGTAGCGGTATTGCTTTAACTAGTTTAAATGTAGGGTATGCTACTACCGGGAATCGCAAGATTGTGTATATGTATGGACCATCTGAATATGCGCTAAAAGTGATGTATGTGTGTATGGTCTGCCAGTGCTCAATCTGGATTTTAAAAGGAAAATGTAATCCCATTTGTAATTGTGTAGCCGCTTCTTTGAGGGCTGTTATTATATGTTTGATGGGTAGTAGTCGTGTCGGTATCATTCCGTTTTTCCCGTATGTCAGGTAGTCTATTACATTTTCCGTGTCCTTCGTTAAATCGTTCATTATCGTTGTCAGGATTAATAAGTGTTCGTCTATGTCTGCCTGTAGTGTTGACTCGGTCAATCGTTGTTCTAGTCGTTTTGTCGCACTCATTATCAGATTTTCATTATAATTTAGAGTATTTTTTAATTCGTCCAAGTGCGCTATTGTGGCGTTGATTACTTTTATTTGATTTGCTACTGCGTGCTGCAGTACCTTGCCGTTCGTAACGTTTGCAGTTGTTCGTCTATTAGTTTCTGATCGTCGGCGTCCATCGTTCCGAATAATATTTTGCTGACCGACCCGATCGCATCTAGCAGTCCTCGTCGTTTGTCAGTCGTTTTGTATAGCGTTTCTACTTGTGTCAACAGCGTGATCAATTTGGTGTTTTTTCTTTCTATTATCCTCATAATGTTTCGGCAACCTAACTGGGCGTTGCCTATTACTTTTCGGCACTGTATTTCGGTTTCCTCCATATAGTCCTGCAATTGCTGATGTCTGATCTCCAATTCTTTTGCGCTCAGTTTTATCACTAATTTCCATGCCGATTCAGCCTGTCTCAGCTGACCGATTTCCTCGTAGTAGATTCCTGGCTGGTGTGAGAACAATTCCCAGTCAAGATTATGCCGAGAGTCAGGTGTCGCTTGTCCTGCTCTTCTCCACATAAGGAGCATCCTGCAAGTTTAGGGTTCAGGTTACTTTTCCGTGAATCTTCGTCGTGCATTTTTTGTGTGCTACGTTTAATATTATAAATTATTTTGTTCAGTCTGCCGTCGACCGTGGTCTATCGCGCGTCGTGGACGATTTTTTTGTTTATTTATCAGTATATTTCAGTGTACTTTCCATCATGCAGTGCACTAGATGCGGTCGGGAACATGTTCCCATCATGTGTAGTGAATGTGTGCGGCGGTCATACCGCCTGGCGGCCCTACGGGTTGCCGTAAGGATGTCGTCCAGGTGACCGACTACGGTCGTCTGGACGGGGGAGTGTCGTCCACGTATTCAAACGTGCATAGAGAGGTCTCCTGTGCCTCCTCCGCCCGTCTGCGAGGAGCTCTACCCCCGCGACCCGTTGCGAGTGCGGGTTTGTGTCGCCACCGGGCAACGGTTCGTCTCTGTCCTGCGTGACTGGTGAGTCCTGTATTTTTTTTTTTTAAATCTAATCTATGCTATCTTTGTGATTACTATCTTTATTTTACTGCTTTTGCTTTTTGCTTGTTGCGGGTAATTATTCGTATGCGTTGTTTGCTAATCTTCGATGAATAATTTGAGTCGGTTCGCGTGCACCGTCGTAATTTTTCGTTTCTGTTTAATCCTGTAATTGACATTAGAGGTTTTCTCGATTATCTGATATGGGCCTATCCATGGTGCTTTTCTGGCCAATTTCTTCGATCGTCCTCTGCGCACTGCTTCGTCATGCAGGAGGACCTTATCTCCTACTTTGAAGATTTTAGTATTCGTATTTTTATCTGCATAGTTTTTTGCCTTTTGTTTTGCTTCGCGAATATGTTCTTTTGCTACTCTCTGTGTGGCTCTGAGTCGTTCTCTTAATTCTTGCGCGTAGTTATCGTATGTGTAATATGGTTTCGGCGGCGCTGCCAGGGCCGTAGGTAATGTTGCTTGGTGCCCGTACATCAATTCGAACGGTGTATAGCCCGTTGCTGTATGCGGTGTCGTATTGTACGTGAACATTGCGTATGGGATCCATTCATCCCAGTTGGTTTGATCCTCATTTATATAGTGCCTTAAGTATTCGATCAGAGTCCTGTGCGATCTCTCCAGGGCTCCGTTGCTTTCAGGATGGTACGCGGTTGTTTGAATTTTCGTTATTTTTAAGAGGGTGCATACATCCTTGAACATTTCACTGACGAAATTCGTTCCTTGATCTGTCAGTACTGTCTCCGGTATTCCGAATTCGCATATTATTTTTGTGGTGAACTCTTTGGCAATCGTGTTTGCTTCCTGGTCTGATATCGGTATTGCTTTACTAAATTTTGTTAAGTCGTCTTGAAATGTTAGTAGGTATTTATTTCCTTTCATGGTGACCGTGAGTGGTCCTACGATGTCCAGGGCGCATTTTTGAAACGGTCTTTCTGCCGTGTCGGTCAGTACTAGAGGCATTTTGGTTTTCTTGCTTAGTTTGTTTTTCTGGCAGTATTCACATTTGGCGATGTATTCTTCCACATCTCGTATTAGTCCGTGCCAATTGTGCATTAGTCGTATTCGATTTACGGTACGTGTTACGCCTTGATGTCCGCCGAGGGGGGCATTATGATATTCGTACATTATTTGCTCCTTGTCTTCTTTGTTATATTCGCGTTCTTCCTTGTCGCGCTCGATGCTGTTTATCTGTGTGTCAGGCGCGATCGGGTTTCTGCTGAGCGCGTCAGCATTTGTATTACCTTTACCTGCCTTGTGTATCACCTCATAGTCGTACTCTTCTAATTTGAGCCTCCATCTGATTAATCGTGAACCAGGGTCTGTTATACTAAATAGCCAGATCAATAGCTTGTGATCTGTAATTATTTGAAATTTTGTTCCATAGAGGTATGGTCGAAAGTGTTTGACGGCCCATACTATGGCTAGCAATTCTTTCTCCGTTGTATTATAGTTTTGTTCCGCTTTATTCAGAATTCTGCTTGCGTATGCAATTGGTCGATCTTGGCCTACTGGCCCTTGCGACAATACTGCTCCGATGGCGTATCCGGATGCGTCTGTCGTTACTATAAATTGTTTAGTGAAGTCCGGGTAAGCTAGAACTGGTGTGGTCGTTAACTTTTCTTTTAATGTTTCGAATGCGTTCTGTTGCTCCGCTGTCCAAGCGAACTTCTCATTCTTTTTTGTTAGTTTTGTCAGTGGTTTTGCTATCTTCGAAAAATTCTCGATGAATCTTCTATATTATCCGGCTAATCCTATGAAGGATTGCACATCTTTTACCCGTTTTGGTATTGGAAAGTTTGCTACGGCCGTTATTTTCGCAGGATCCGGTATTATACCGTTTTCGGAGATAATGTGTCCTAAGTATGTCACTTCCTTTCTTAAAAATTCACATTTATTCGGTTGTAGTTTCAGATTGTAGTTTCTTAGTTTTTTGAATACTTCAATTAGTCTTTTGTTATGCTCTTTCAAATTTGGTCCATATATTACGATATCATCTAGATAGACTAGGCATTTGAGACCTTGTAATCCGGTTAGTACGGAATTCATAAGTCTCTGGAATGTTGCAGGCGCATTTTTGAGTCCAAAAGGCATTCTATTAAATTCGTAGTGCCCGTAAGGTGTGGAGAATGCTGTTTTTTGTTTGTGTTCCTCATGCATGGGGATTTGATGGTATCCCAATGCTAAATCCAATGTTGTAAAGTATTTCGCGTTTCCTAGTTGATCTAGTATGTCAGTGATGATATTCGGGAGCGGGAAAGAATCGCCGATTGTTAAGTCATTTAGTTTCCGAAAGTCCACAACTATTCGTAATTTTCGCTCTCCAGATGCGTCTATTTTCTTTGGTACTACTAGTAAGGGTGCGTTCCACTGACTCGTGCTGGGACGGATTATCTCATCGTCCAGCATTTTCGCTATCTGTTTATTTACTTCTGCCTTGTGCTTCTCTGGTAATCTATATGGTCGGACATTCACCGGCGCGCTATCTGCTCGCGTATTTATTTCATGTGCTACTGCATCAGTGTACGATAGGCGATCGTTTTCTAGGTGGAAGATATCACAGAAATCTTCGCAGATCTGGTGCAAGGTTTTCTTTTCCTCTTTATTTAAATGCTCGGTTCGCATTTATCTGTGCAATTTTTCTTTACGAGCTTGAATGGGCTCGTCGCTTGTTTCGTTACTTGACACCTCCATGGTATACATGTGTGCGGCGTCTTTTGTTCTTATCTCGTCCACCGTGACTAGCGGCGTTGTTATCTCCACGGATTCTCCTGTGGTATTTATCACACTTATTGGACATACGTTTTCTTCCGGTATGACCAAACAATTTCCTATGAAGATTCCGGGTTTGGTTTCGACTGCATTTACTATTCCAATGCTATTCCGATCGGTTACTGCCTGAATTATGGTTTCACTGCGAGGTGTTAGCATGGTTTTCTTGTACGGATAGAGTTTGAAAGTTGTGTTGCCAATACGAACTTGTTTTTTCCCATGATCGCATTTCGCTTGTTGTTTATTCAAAAAGTCTAGTCCCAGTATCCTTTCATAATTTATTGGGAAGTCATCTCTTACCACGTACATAGTGTGCCGTATCTCTCGGTCTCCTAGCGTTATCGTTGCTCTTATCTTTCCGAGTGTGTGTATCTTGTGGCCCGTAACTCCGGTTAGGGCTAAACGTTCTTCGCGCATTAGTGTGTTTCCCTTTAGATTTCCCACTTTTATTAATGTCAAAGTGGCGCCTGTATCGAGGAGGAAACTTGTTTTTCCCTTTTTTGTCTCTCGCATCGACAGGGTAATCAAGTCTAACGTGGCGTTTGTGTGAGGCGTATTCACCTGTGTCACTTGATGCTCGCGTACGGTTCGCGTTATCTTTGTTCTCGGTTTCTCTTCTTCTTCGTCGTCGCCACTGCTTGTGAACGATAGGTCATCGCTCTCCCTTTGCTGCTTATTCTTTCTCATTATTAGAGCGGTATTTATTTGTCGCTCTTTTTCATTATCCTGTCTCGTGCGTCTCGGTTGCCCCTTTCTCGGGCGGCCGTTCAGTGACCAGCATTCGTCGCGCTTATGACCTGCCTTTTTGCAGTACGAGCAGTATTTCTCGATCTAGCAGTATATCTCTCTATTATTTACGTTCGTCGGTCGTTCGGCTCGCGGTAGCGGATATTTATTTGTGTATCGGCTTGAACGACAGTCGCGCGCCAAATGTCCTAGCCTACCGCATTTGTGGCACTCCAGTTTTTGATTGCGGTTTCTATACTGTTCTTGGTTGCTTCTAGCTTTCTCGTTATTATACATTTTTATAGGTTGGCTATCTTTTAATTTTTCTTCGGCTGTCGCGCCTAGCATCGCGGCTGTTAAATTCGTATAGTTCCTGGATCGTACTATTGTTTGTATCTCGTCACGTAATCCTAGTTGGAAATTTTCTAGGGCTAATTCTTGTATCGTATCTAGGATTGCCTTTCGTTATTCCGCGGTGTGCTCGCGTCCTTCTACCATAGATTGATAGAGTTCCATGGCTAGTTTGTCAACGCGGAGTCCGTATTCTCGCGCGCTTTCCCCGGGTTTTTGACGGGTTATATTAAACTCTCGCTGAATGTGCGTAGTGCTACGTTTTGCCAAATAGCACATCTCGATCTCGCGCTTCAGTTGCATGAACGTGCGTATATATCCCATATATCCCTTGTTTGGAAATCGTGCATGGCTTTCCCTGTTAGTTTCGTGCACAGGATCGCTTTTAATAATGATTTTTCGTCGGCAGGATTTATTTCGCTCATCGCGTACGTGCTTGCATTTAAAAATTTTTGAACTTGGTTCCGCGATGATCCGTCCATTTCCGGAATCATATCGCGGGCTTCTTTCAATTTCATAAACATATGTGCGGGATCTCGCGAATTTCGGACATCGTCTCGTGTACGCCCGTATGTCATTTCTATCGGTTCGTCATTTTCTGCACTCCGATCATAATTAACGACTTCTAGTTGGCTTATGCGGCCCTGTAGCGCTCGCATGCCTTCTATCAATTCGACCAACATTGCATCTCGCGCGTCGTGCGAAGATTCCGCCGGGTCAGGTTTCCAGTGCGCCTGGCTTAAAGTGGCTCTCATCCTTTTTACTTCGTCGTCCAATTCTTTGTTTACTACTTGTTGTTCTTCCGCGATCGATTTTAACGGTGTGCCCGAGGGTTGATTTGCCATTTCTGCTGGATTTATGTTTCGTGAAGCGGTGTAAAATTCGGTTGGATCGAACACGCTACTATCGTAAGATGTCAATGAGAACTCTCCGCGGCTAGGATTACTTGCGTTTGTGCCGTCGCTATGTTCAGATCTTGCGTCTGTTGGTTGTAATAGAGCGTCGTCGCGTCTCTCACTACTCGGTAGTAGGCTATTATCTATGTCACTAAGCGAAAACACGCGTTCAATTACAATGTTCGGATGTAGTTCCGGTTGACTCGTCAGACTATCGTCAGAATAATAATTACTTAAATCGCGGCGTACGTTATCGCGCAGATCGCGTGAATTTTCCGTCTGCTCAAGGCTCGGAGGGCTCGGGCTGAGCGCTCGGTTGGCTGACGCACTATGTAGCCACGACGTGTTTCTTTGGGCAGGAGTTTGGTTAACTCCCTCGTTTGACATCTACCTACACGCTTCTCTCGCTATCTAATGCGCTTGGCTTATTTTTCTGTGACTTACATTACGCTCGCAATTCGCATGTTTGTGACGCGGCGCTGTTGCGGTAGGTCGCGGCGCTGTTGCGGTAGGTCGTGGCTTCTCCGGTGTCACTGATATGCTCTGCGTTGTGGCTCTACCGGCTCTTTCTCGCTGCAGGGATGTCGACTTCTTTTCCGGCCTTTTCCTTGAATTCCGATCGTTTGTTCCTTCCAGATGACTGGGTATAGCTGCGAAACGATCCCACCGCTGCCACCAGAAATGTTGTGCGGGTCGTTTCGGAGGATCGGTCCAGGAGTCGGCGGGGATGAAGCACTCACCACTTCTTTTTTATTTTAATAAATTTTATTAACACTCAATACAGTTTGTCTTTTCTAATTCGGACCGCGACAGACGTGACGGCACGCGGATCTCGACGAGTCCTCTCCTCATATCGGTCTTCCGTTTTTATCCTGTTCCGGGCGGCCGGTCCTTGCCGTGTCATCAACATGTTCGTCAGCGTTCGCGGTATATTTCTGGATCGCGCGGCGGTTTTCCACGTAAGGGCCGCGCAACCCGGTTCACAGTTGCTTCACGTCGAACGATTACACCATATTTGCGCGATTAGCACACTTCGCTATCGCTTGGTAAAATAATAATTCATCGGATAAAGTATCGCTTGCCGCAATCCGCTTTGTCAGCGGTGGGCGTGATTGCATTCTCGGCGCTCGCGATAGAGTTCGTAATTTCTTTTTATTTTTAAGGCCTTTGTATTCCTTATAACTTAGCATTCGTCTCTCTTCATAACTTAGCATTCGTTTCTCTTATCATAAGTGATTCAATTCTAGCATTCAAACATCTTTAGGCCTAAAAGGGGAGGAAATGTAATCAAATCAATTAATTCTCTACTCACACAGATACTGCTTGAGTGCCTATTGGGGAGCGGAAAAGTTTTGTTTCTTTCTTATTTACCTACACCAACCTAACTTACAGCATAATAACAAACAAACTCCAATAGATATTAACAAATTGGGAGGATAATGATAATCACCTAAAGGCCCAATCGAATAATTTCTCATGCTGACGTCACCTTACCTTTTTTTTTGCGAGAGGAGGAAAAAATGCATTTACGCACACTTGGAGGTAACCGCTCCCTCCAGATAGTGTGGGACTCATCCGCTAATCGGTCCTACCCACTAAAACCATCCTCTAAAAACTTCTACCTTGGGCTGTACCAGACGAGACCTCGGAACACCTGGTATACCTTCGAGGCCCCTTCCGACCATGCTCGCGAAAGCGAAGCCCATCAAACACGGTGATTTAAAACTCTAATTTCTTTTCTTTTTCAGAAAAACCACCAGGACCAGGGGCCAGGATGCCGCTGTCAGGACCACGAAGGATCACGACCGCAGCAGGACCAGGAACCCACGCGTCGCAGAAAGGAAGGAGTCAGGTAAGTAAAATTTAACCTAATCTTTCAGGGATCAGGCGCATGCGGGAGCGCCCAGATGCCGCGTTCGCGTTCATTGATCGACTATATGGGAGACCGATCCGCCAACGGACAAAACGATCAGCCGCGTGATTGCGAAGTCACGCGCCTAATGCGTCGCAACAAAAACTCCCTGCCTCTGTCTTTCCGCCTCTTCTTTGAGGGCCATGATGCTCTCCGCGAGGGAGGCCACAGCACTCCATTCTTCTTAGCCCGCTAGCATAACCGGGATTATTGAATCCTCTGTCAGATCCCGTCCAATTTTCCGCACAGCCTCCTCCCTCAAGGAGAACCACGCTTCGAACATGGTATGATTTGCATCATCCACGAACGCATCGCAGAATTCGCATCGCTCCAAATAAAATTTACCTATCCTATGTAAGTATTTGCTAAAACATCCGTGTCCAGATAATATCTGAGTAAGCCTAAACGTCATCTGGCCGTGCGTCCGAGTCATCCATTCATTAAAATTAGGACTATCATCCTACGAATGCGGTACGCAGAATCATCAGGAAACATATCGTCGAGATCACGCTTCGAAATATCTAAGATAAGACTCTTAGCCCTCACTTTAACGACACTATGCGCCTTATCTGAAAGCCTGCACTGGTTCCGCAATTCCAGGTCATTAATTGTCCGGTATACGTACTCCCTACCTCTCGCGAGGGCCACGAAAGGGGAAATCCTCGCCAGCAGTAGCAGGGAGGCCACGAAAGACACCGTGCGGTACGCCAAGATGACACGTGATGCCACCGATCGCTGAATTCTATTGCACCTTTTAACATTCTTTCCTGTGAGGACTTCGTCTTTAGCCCAAAAAGGAGCACCATACAGCAGTATAGAGTGGATTACGTTCGCATACAATCTCCTCTTGCAAAATTTAGGGCCGCGAAGATTGAGCATCAACAAATTGAGTCGAGCTAGGACTCTCTCCGATTTCCTTAAAATCATTTCAAAATGGTCTGAGAAACGCCACTGATCATCTACCATGATACCTAAGTATTTCATGCTCTTTGTAGACTAAACAGTCACCCCATCTATTTGGATAGAAACACGTTTATTCCTCTCTTTTTTAGGACAAAAGAGAACGGCTCCAGTTTTGGTCGGAGAGACCTCTAACTTCAATTTCCTTATTTCCCTAATCAGGAGATCGTATATCATATTAGCTTTATTTGCTAATTGATCGAAGTCGCTGCTAGAAATCAGCACTAGCGTATCGTCGGCGAAACATATGGTATACGAACCCATCGGAAGACCCACTCTAGGTAGGCTATCATACGTGATATTCCAGAGCAACGGTCCCAGAACCGAGCCCTGGGGGACACGTCATCGGATAAGACCTATCCGTTACTTTTAACTGCTAAAACTTCTCTGTTGGATAAGTAGTCCATGATGATACGCACCAAGTAGCCAGGCACTTCCTTATCCAACAGGGCCGCAATTATGTGCCTCCACGATAGGGAATTAAACGCATTCTTAATATCTAGGCTCACAGCCAAACAGTAATCGCCCAACGAAGTATACGACACAATCAATCGCTGCATCTTGACAAGAGCATCATACGTAGAACGTCCCATTCTAAAGTCGTATTGCTGATGGCTCAGGCGAGGGTGTATTCCGGCTTCCAAATGTGCGATTATTCTGTTGAATATTACGCGCTCCATTAACTTGCCGATGTCGCTCAGGAGACAAATAGGCCGAAACGAAGACGGCGAGTCATCCGCTTTACTCGGTTTCCTAAGCAGTACTAGACGCGCACGTTTCCACTCAGTAGGAAATATACTCTCGTTAAAACATTTATTAAAACACTTTGTAAAAATGTGATGTTTACCATACCGCATAATCTTAAAATACTAGCCGTAATTCCGTCAAGATCTGGAGCAGCCTTGCGCGAGCATGACTTTTTGATGGCTACAATTATCTCGTCTTCATTCACCTCAGAAATTTCGTTTTCTAATAAAATCGCATTTTTATTCCAGTCGATATTATTTCAGTCGATTTTATTCTCCTACGCGACGGAAATAGGAATTTAACGACTTCACCTATTCTTTCGAAGGACAAATAGTCCAACGGAGCAATATGTTCAGAGCTTTGAATTTTCTTCATAACCGCACGATAAGGTTTGCCCCACAGATCTTTATTGATGTCTTCCAACAGCTCGTTCCATGCAGCCTTTTGAGCTTTGGCGATAGCTTTTTTAAATTCGCGTTTCTTCGCCACATAATCCGTTCGTATTGACTCGAAATTAGGATTATTCCGACGTCTCCAGCATGAGTATATCTGCGCCTTGATGTGTTACACAATTCTGCAATTTCACTGTTTCACCAGTATGCCCTACGATGGTGCATCCTGGTGGATTTAGGCATAGACGAATTACAAACAGACTCGATCAGCTCGGACAAGGAACTGGCGTAAGAAAGTGCATCACTGTTAAAATCACAAAAAATATTTACACTTCTTTCAAGGCTTTCCCGAAAGCTATCCGTATCGACCTTATCCACATTCTATCCTTTACGGGATTTTCGCAAATTACTATTACGCGTTTTGCTACTGCCGAAAGACCATCGCACATATTTATGGTCAGATAGTGACTCAATCGAGTCTAGCAATTTCCAGTTAAATTTGCTCCTGAAAATGCTGTCAGAAACCAAAGTAAGATCGATGATAGATTCGACTTGATATCGCTCGCAAGTAGCTTTAAAATCGTTTGTTACAGATAAACAGAAAGAGTCGATCCACCTTTGCAATAAGATGCCTGTGTTGTTTGTCAGTCTGTCAAACCATCTAGTCGATCGCGCATTAAAATCGCCAGCAATTATTATTCTATTAAAATTATGACTACGAACTACATCATATAGCTTGTCCAAATATTACCAAATTCCTCCAAGGAGCGACTTGGAGGAAAATAACAGCTAATAATGAAATGATTACTCACATTCATGGTCACAAAGCCATCGTCCCTATTAAGCATCGAGAAGGATTATCCTTAGAGTCAATGATAAAGATTGCACAGTTCTTGTTGCTGGCAGAAAATCAAGTACCACCTCCTTCCACTTTGTAAGGTTCAGAGATGATTGCTATATTAATATCGTTCTCCTTGACGTGCTGAAACATAAGGTCATGTGCCCTCTTCGCATGATTAAGGTTAATCTGCAAGGCCTTATAAGTCATCATTGGTATCCATTTTTGCTTCTATGGTGCCTGAATTCGGCAATTTTCGTACCGGTTTCAATTGATTCGGGTATTTCAGCGCATGACATTTTGTTGAACCTAACCTATGGTCGGACTGAAGGCCCGCCTCAAAACATAGTATATATTTAGGATCTCGTTCACATAGGCTAGTCAAATGGCCTTTCTCCCCGCATCTATAGCAAGATCCAGTCCTATCGTTAAGATTCTTGCAATTACGGCTAAGGTGGCCAAACTTCAAGCACCTATAGCATTGCGTTGACCTCTCCTCTAATAAATCTACTTTGACTTCTGACCATCCAATTGGGATCTTACTATCCCTGGAAAGCTTGATTGCCGCTGACAGAGGACATCAGATCCATACCACGCTTAAGCAACCGGGTAGCAATTTTATTGCGCTGCTAGTAACTTCATGCGCTTTGCATCTTCCATGTTTAACTACCGCATCAACTAGTTCGTCTTTAGAGACCGAGTTGTCGAACCCAGATATCCTAATGCTGGCCATTTTAATAGAGCGAAAGATCGTTATGTTAAGGCTGACTATTTACTTAGCTCTGGCCGCTAGCTTGTCCGCTTTATCGGAATTGTTATCGCCAAATATTTCGATCAACAAATCGCCTTGGTATACCTAATCCTGGTCTTATCTATTCCTAGTTCCATACACGCTATCATCTCTCTTATCTTTTGGAATGCCAGATCACAAGACTTACCCTCTGTTGCCTTGATTGTGACTGCAGAGGTTCTCGGGAGGCATCTCTTATCCCCTTTGGACATGCCACTTCGTTTTGGAATTCCTGCGTTATCCTTGGATGGTATATCTCGTAGATCCTTATCCTTTTCTTTTTTTCCTTCCATTATCTGAGGGATTCCCCTTCCCCCTTTCCCCAGATTGGGTAGAGGGGGGAAAGGAAACGAATCTCTTACTTCTTTTTTTCTATCTCTTCTCCTCTTTTTCCTCGACACTTGTACCCATTCCGAGTCCGTGTCCGTTGCCGTGGGTAATAATACCTCAGATTGAGAAGCTTCAGTTTCAGAGATCTTTCGTCGTAGCGAAGGCCAAGATTTTTCATTAATGATCCTCTTACTTCTCTCCCTAATTTCTACTTTCTTTTTTCAGGTACTGAAGCACTAGAATCAACGTCGCTTTTGGAAATACCGGAATCTGCAGGAGGAGGAAGCAGCCCTAGCGAACTTAAGGTAAGTATCACTCGTTCTGTTACTTGTGAAACCAAGTCATTCTCTTTTCCAGATGAGCGCTTACCGTCAGCCTTGGAAGAAGCAGCGGCGCATGCTTCACTGTATGTCGGGCTACGACGTTTCGGGATACCCGGAGGAGACAAAACTTTCGTCGAAGTTGAAGGTGCCACCAACTTTTCATAATATTCTTTCGAACGCTTGTTCTCAAGTTTAAGCTGTTTATTATCTTCTTTAAGCCGAGCTATTTCTTTCCTTAACAACGTTACCTCTCTTGTTAAGTTAGATGCGGTTTGCCTGGATCTATCATCCGATCCTCCAGCCTGCGCACGTTCTGTTAATATTCCTGATATTGTTTTAATTTTCATCAGGTGCCTCTATCCTCCCGCTAAGCTTGCCTTGAATTCGTGACGATTTAGCTCGCATCTCTTCAATCGAGTTGGACAATTCAATAATCCGGGAACCCAGCCTGAAGGTTGGAGCCAGTTCATCCACTGGGTCCTCGATAGATTCTTCATCAGGTGAGTGTTCCTCGATATCATCGGCCGTAGTCAGCACCTTTCTCTTTCTTTTACACCTTGAACTGTTGCTGGCCGTTGACATAGCATCATCATCATCATTTGTAGATTTTGCTGACCAGCTTTCTTCACCTTTTGGCCAGGAGGGATCAGTCCCTATTGATGAGACTCTTTGTAGGCCTTTATAATTGGGGCCACGTAGTCTACCTCTCTGCTTGGGGGGCGCTAGAGCTGCAATGTCCATCTGACTCAGCGTTGACTCAGCGATACTCCTATCGCCTATAGTTGGAGACATGATAATCGTGTTATCCAGATCAACATCCTGATGTTGGGAGGAAGTAAGTGTGGTGGGAAGTCTTTCCACTCTCACTTTTACCTCCTGGCAACTTATTACACGAGGTTTCCTAGATTCGTCCTTTTGTTTCATAGTCTCATCCTTAGGAGAGCCGGTCGTCGTCTTAAGAGATCCTGATTTAATTTAGAAGCGTTATACATGCCGCAAAGAATAGTAGAAGCGATTCGCTCATCATAATAACCACACCTCGGTGTGGTTACTTCCCCGTTGTAAGAAGGTCCCTAATGAAGAGTACAGAAACCGAGAAGCGGCTTATCAGGCTGGCCATACCCTATCTGCACTATAAGTGACTCTATGAGAAAAGGATACGGGATAGGCCCGCGCCATAAATGATGCTAAAGGTTTTACGTCATCCCTATCACCCAGACCCATCCGAAGGGCGATCATCTGGGCTTCGGCTAGACGGCGCCGTGATTTACCCTACACGGCTTCGGGTATTGGGAAATACCGGCCCCAGTAGTCCCACATACGTGCGCCTACGTGCTGCCTTCAACCCCGACATAAGCTCCGTACAGTGGGAGAGAGCGGTCCTCCCATAGTATGCATGAAGGAGTTAAAATCGCCCCTCAGAGGCCCGGTACTGACCTCATCTCCCACCCGGTCGGGGGGTCTACTACTCCCCCCTTGGTTAGTCTGCCGGAAATATCCAACGAGTTTTCCGCCGCACCCCACACATCCTTCACTCAATCACTCTCTCCCATTCACTCCAGCTCGGATATCTCGGGTTCGCGAAGCCCGTACTGCCTCCTCACAAGTGGGAGACAGTCTCTGAGGGAGATGTCACCTTACCCTAGTATAACAAATCATAACCAGACGAGACGCAACGACTGAGGCAGGTAAAAACGCCTAGTGGCCATAATTTGGCCATGTGTTAAGATCCCAAAAAAAGGGAGTTAGAAAACTTATCTTAGGATGTAAAACATAGAGATTTAACTCCAAATAAAACGAGACGCGACCGGTGACATTCACGTAGTATAACATGTTATTTCCAAAAAAAATGATAAGAGTTTGTTGTCTGTTTTGTTATGCAAAACTATTTCCTTTCTCTTGAAAGCTATTTAACAAATGCGATAGAGTTAAGCCAAAATTATCGTTCATTCTTTCGAGCTTCTTATAATTCCTTTGAATCTATTCGTAATCATAATAATTTGTACTAATAATAATAATAATAATAATAATAATAATAATAATAATAATAATAATAATAATAATAGCAATAATACTCTTTTATCGAATCCAAGCACCTCCGCATCATACATCAAGATTTTGCGCATTTTTCACCCTCTCCAACAAGGAGAAATAAGTCCTTTCAAAATAAATACGCATTAACAAATTTTAGGCATGAAACACTTAAGATATTTTTCTTTAAAAAAAAAGGGGGGAGAGTAAACGATGCGCACAATTTAATTTTAAACAGTTTGCGAATATAATGTAATGTAAGCGAAGACGAGGAAGAACGAGGGAATAAGGAAGAGGTTTTGGTGGTCGCTTGTTCCTTCCTTCTTCTTTACAAAAAAAGGGAATCGAAAAAGAAGAATTATTATCCTATTGTTGCAAATGTTGTGCACTCACAACATTTGTCTAAGGCGGGGGGTGTTACGTCCGGGGGACTTCACGAATTCTTCTCTTTTGGAAAAAGATAACGGCTGCTAATCAGAATATGAAGCGCTTCGAACGATCTAAAGAAACCCTAAATAAATACACAAAAATTTCTCTCGAGATACGTCTCACTATAAAAAAAAATAATTCTTGCAATAGACAGCTTTGTCGGCACCGACAAGTTTATAACATACCAATAAAAATAAAAAATATTAACAAAAGCAAATTCCTAACGGATAAGAAACGCGTCGGATCGTTCGAGGGTGACACTCCTCAAATTGGTGGGGAAACTAAGGGAAACGCCAATCAAGAAGAAACGATTAGCGGCCGTTGGCAGCCACACCAATGAA